>NW_021703783.1:88403617-88450790 GCF_005190385.1 Monodon monoceros
CCGGACGCACAGGCTCAGCGGCCATGGCTCACGGGCCCAGCCGCTCCACGGCATGTGGGATCTTCCCGGACCGGGGCACGAACCCGTGTCCCCTGCATCGGCAGGCGGACTCTCAACCACTGCGCCACCAAGGAAACCCAGCTTGGTGCTTTGAGACCACCTAGAGGGGTGGGATAGGGAGGGTGGGAGGGAGAGGCAAGAGGGAGGAGATATGGGGATATATGTATATGTACAGCTGATTCACTTTGTTTTAAAGCAGAGACTAACACACCACTGTAAAGCCATTATACTCCAATAAGGATGTTAAAAAAGGAAGCAAACAAACAAAATCCTGTGTGTTACCGGGTTGCATAACCACAAGCAAATGAATCCTCCTCTCTAGGCCTCAAGTTTGAAAAAAAAAAGGGGGGGGGGATGGGGTAGGGAGATGGGGGAGTGCCACTGGTTGAGATCATCTCTAAGAAATTTTTCAGTAATAAGATTTCAAGATTTGCAAGACGGTGTACATAGCAGTTAGGCTCACAGACAACTAGACTGCCTGGGTTTGCAGTTTGTCTCGGCCAATCACTAGCTCTGTGACACTGGGCAAGTTACTTAACCTCTCTGTGCCTCGTTTCCTCATCTGTAAGAAAAGAAATAAGAATAGTGCCTACTTATTGAAAAGAATAAGTAAAATTGATATATAAAACACCACCTGCCCCTTTGTGTCATGTGAATGCTCGGTACTATTATAATGTGAGGTGCTCTGAAGTCCTTATCAGCCCTTTAAAAACCTCATGAAGCCAGGCAGGCTGAGAGGAATTCTAAAATGATGAAGACACCAGATTAGAAATTCTTTGAAAGCAAGGCAATTTTTAAATGTCAGGCATACTTTCCCTGCCCCCATTTTTCTGGCCATAGAGCAGCTTTCCAGGGGAAATTCTCAACAATTCTCCCCACACTCTCTTTTTTAAGTCTCCATATGACCAAGTTTTGGCCAATCACAGCTCTCTGTCCCCAGGCTCAGTGATTGGTTCAGGATGGGCACATGACCCAGGCCAGGCCAATCAAAGGATCTCTGGGGCTTTTGCCAGGGATATTGGGAGAGACAACCTCTTCCCTCTGGGATCAATAAAATCCTGGCGCTACCTAGATCATCAAAGCTGCTACAGGGAGAGAGCTGACCTGACAGTGGGGCCAATACAGAAGAAATCTGAGCCAAAAGATGGAAAGAGAGCTCTGAGAGCATCATTTGAATTCCTGATCCAGGCATTCCTGACTCCAGACACCTACACTTCTGAGTTATATATGCCAATAATTTTTATTTTATTTCTTAAGCTGGATTAAATTGGGTTTCACTTGAGAGTTTACAAAAGAGTCCTATGATGGGTATTACGGACTGTCTGTCTTCTATCCTGTGATGCCCAGATCTGCAGTCCCTTTCTTTGTGGAGGAGACGGAAATGCCTATTACCACAATGCATGATGGGTGTGACTGTGCCCATTCTACAGATGGGGAAAGTGAAAGCAGCATCACATAAAGGTCACACAGGTGGCAGAACTTGATTAAACCTGGTCTATCCAGCTCTAAAGGCCATGCTTTCTACATTAATCCACACTGTCTTCTCTGAACCCACCCACTCCCCTCCCCCTAGAGGAATTAATCACTTATCTGAAAACAATGATGTTGAATGTTGACTGTCCCTTCTCGAAGGGTGGTTCCTAGATCAGCAGCACAGCATCGCCTGGGAACTTGTTAGAAATGCAAATTCTGGACCCCAACCCAGACCTACTGCTTTAGAAATTCTGAGGGTGAGGGCCATGAATCTGCTTTAACAAGTCCACCAGGAGATTCTGATGTACACTAAAGCATGAGCACTTCTGCCCAAAGTGAACAAATCAGCTTCATTTTGGTTTAATTAGGTATTTGCTGAGCAGTTTGCCAGGGCTGGGGGTGCAGAGATAGGCCAGACGAGGCCTTTGGCCTCAAAAAACTCCCAGGCTGGTGGTAACAGCCAAATCAGCACTCCACATCCACCGAACCAACATTCTGGTTTCCTTGGTCTTAGCAAACATTCTCAAACCTCCAGGCCTCCGGATATTCACCCTGCCTGCCTCCACCTTCTGCATCTCAAAGGCTCCTATCTCGCTTCAATATCCAGCTTCAGTGTCACCTCCCTGAGGCCTCCCAGCAGAATTATTAGCACCTCACCTAGGAGGTGGTCCCCCAGCAGGACTCAAGACCGAATCACATTGCACTAGCAGTGCTTGTGAAACAGTGGTCTCTCCCATCCAACTGTGGGTAATTTGAGGGCAGGCACTGTGTTCCATCCCTTGTCTGCCCCCAGCGCCCAGCACAGGGCCTGGCACAAAGCAGAAGCTCATATATGTTCGATGAATGGGTTAAGAAGGGAATTAAAGGCAGCCTTAAGGAGCAAAGGGTCGCAAGCACGGCCTGAGAGGCTGCCGGGTCTCCCCTTGGCTATTCAGATCCAGCAACGTCAGCACCAGCATCTCCTGGGAGCTTGTAAGCAACGCACAATCTCAGGACCATCCAGACCCACTGAGTCAGAGACAGCATTTTAACAAGATGCCCAGGTAATTTACACACTTAAAGTTTGAGAAACCCTGCAAGGGGCTATCTCACCCCCTCTGCGTTCATGCACAAGGAATTATCATTGGGGTTGATTTTATGAATATAGAACACATCTATAGATGCCATCAGCTGAAGCCACTTTCTTCTCCCCTGCGGAAGCTCGCAACCTTGACACCTCCTGGAAGACTGAGGAGCCCACGGACAGACACACCTCTAACTTCCCCTAGCCCAGGACACAGGTGCCGGGCAGCATCCCGAGAAGGGAACAGAGACACGGCTTCCTCTCTCAGCCGAGCTCTCGGCACTGCAAAGACTTCCAAGAAAGATACACAGAGCTTGGTTCTGGTCGAAAAGTCTCCACTCATCTAAGAATACAATCAATAATGGCCATGGGAAATCAGCAGCGCCTGGAGATCGATCTCTCTGTGTATTTATGGAGCTCGGATCCCAGGGTGGCAGGGGGGCTGCGACGGACCGGACAGCGTCTGTGCCGCTTTCCGGAGATCCTGATTTCCTTCCCAAGAATTATGGGGTGTCCTTTGTCTCTGCTCGATAACACCCTGGAGTTACAGAGCCATTTAGAAACGAATTGGCTCATTTTTCTCCCTCCACCTTACTCACGGTGACAGGTCACCCTGGCCTAGGCCAAGGTTTCGCTCCTTGTCAGAGATATAACATTTTAGAGAAAAAAAAATATTGAAAAATTGAGAGGTAGGCATTTTATTTTATTCCAAGTATTTTTTTTTCCCTTGGATGGAGAACATAGCATTTCTTTTCTGCAAACTTTCCCATTTTTCCCCCCTCTAAATATGCCAGACCGCATAATCCCATGAGCAGACAGTGACAATACTGGGTTTATTTTTCCCCAAAGCTGCAAAACCATGTGCTAAAATTAAACTGACAGCAAGAGTAGGATTGAGACAAAGCATTTAACCTCCCTAGATCTGTTTCCCCATCCATGAGGATGATAATCCCAACTGCTAAGGTCACTTCAAGGAAAGTGCTTCATACAGTTCCAGTAGTTATTCATTCATATCCGTCTACAGAGTGCTATTGTAAGAATATTAAGTGCCACGTTCTGAGCTTAGGTATCTCAGGCTCTCCATGAAGTTGGTATCACTTGTCACAGGGGGTGGCCTGCGCGGTGGTCAAGGCTTTGGTGCCACCGCTTATTCGCCGGGATGGCAAATCATCTACCCTCGCTGAGCATCCTCGTCTGTGAAATAAAGATGCTAATATGATACCACACAGGGATGGAGGGGAGCTTACAAGAGGATATATTTAGAAACCCATGAGGAACAGGGCTTGGAAGGGGTGAACCACCATCACATTTAGTCTTCACTGGAATCCTGGTTGTAGTGTCACTGTCCCCACTATACCAGCAAGGACCCTGAGATTCACCTACAGTGTCTGCTTAAAGTCACACAGCCAGCAAGTGGCAGAGCCAGGAATTAAACTCAGGGGTCTGATGCCACTGGGCCACACTGATTTCTTGCCCCTGACCCTCTGGCTCCCTGTGGGGAGCACCAATGGTAGGCAGCAGAAGGAGACTGGAGGGTGGGAGGAGAGAGGGGCTGGAGTATTTATGCCCCAGCTCCCTCCTTCCTCAACCCAAAGCCCCTGGTCTCCTGGCCTCTCCTATGGCTACAACTCTCTCCAGATCCTGAGCAGCTGCACCCTTTGCAACTTCAGGTGGAGGACTGATGGTGCCTCCAGATGCTTCCAGGCCCGGGAAGCTTCACCAGCACTTGAAGGTTTCCTAGTTCCACCTGCACCTTGTAAACAGTCCCTTGAGTACACTCTGTCCAGTTTGAGGGAGGCATCTGTCTCCTGCCGGGCTGCCTGCATAGAGGAGGGCACTGGACTGACTTTCCTCTGAGGTCCCCTGGGGCTCTGGGGATAGGTCCAGGTGGGCAGGTAAAACACATCACCTGGCCTGGGATGTCACTTCCTCATGCCCTCTGAGGTCCCTCTGGTCTCTGGCACAGCTAACCACACGGCTCTCAGGCCAAAGGCAGGAGGGTAGGCCAAGGCTGAAGTTTCCTCGGGCAAGGCTGGCCGGGCCTGGCCTTCGCCCCAGTGGCGGAGGGCCCCATCTGGAGCAGGCCCCTGACCGCCTTCCCCATTTCTCCCTACTCACCCCCTCCCTAGAGAAGGAATCCTAAGGCAGAGGGCCTGTGAACAGGACTCAGACAAGAGCACAACCCAGACGAATCTTGCTCCCAAGGAGAGGACTAGAGTCAGAGAAATCTCCCAACACACACAGATGGAGCTCCCTGGAAAGGGGGTCCCCTTGGCAAATCCAACGGGCTTCTGGCTCATCCTGAAATGTACTCCCACCCCTGTGTTTGAGTCATGGGCGCCAACTAACTTCTGGGGTAACCAGCAGAGTGGGTTAAGAGTGAGCACGTCCTGATGACAGAGGTCTCTGGGTTTGAATCCTGGTTCTGCCTTTTACTAGTCTGGATAAGTTAATTTTTCTGTGCCTCAATTTCCTCGCCTATAAAATGGAAATAATAACAGCACCTCATGCAAAGGCTTTCTGCGAAGATGAAGTAAAAATATTACATGCAAGGCTCCGGCGCGTATTAAGGGCTCAGTGAATATCAGCTATTATTGTTCCTGAGCACGATCCCCGGCCCACAGGCGCTCTTGTGCTTCTGTATCTTTGCACATAGCTGCTGCCTCTATTTAAAATGACGTTTCTCTCTTTCTCTGCCTGGTGAACTCCTGTTTATCCAT
The DNA here is from genome assembly GCF_005190385.1 of Monodon monoceros. Taxonomy (NCBI): domain Eukaryota; kingdom Metazoa; phylum Chordata; class Mammalia; order Artiodactyla; family Monodontidae; genus Monodon; species Monodon monoceros. The sequence goes on from NW_021703783.1 coordinate 88,408,934, forward strand.
CAAGACCCAACTTAAATATCACCTCTTTCAGGAAAGCCACAGGCAAAGATAGTTGTCCCCTCCTCCCTCCTCCCTCCTCTATAGCGGCAGTTGCCAACCTGGGGGCATCACATCCAAGGAGAAGTGGAGTGAGGGCAAGGGTTCCTGATTCAAGCACACATCTATCACCCTCTAAAGGCTGAATAAGTAAAATGCCGCATAATGTGTGAACAACTGTTTGGGGCATGGCTGCTGTCGCTGTCTCCCCACCCAGACTAAGTTAAGGCTCACTAGAAGGCAGGTTTTTTAAACTTGCTAATCGAGTCATCTCCTGATCGCCCAGCTCATCCCTGTAAGAACGGGAAGCCTTCCTGAGTATATGATCTGATCATTTGCACTCACCCCTAAATGTGGGATATGTCCAGAAGCCCCCAAATCTGAAATGCTCACCCTCAAAAAAATTACAGCAGAGTTCCATGTCTGTGATAAACCAGTTGCTTTAAAAGCCCTAATTCTTCACCCCTCCCTGTGTCCATGACCTTTGCCGTGTAACTGCTCACACCCTTGACTCGACTCTGGGCTCAGCCATGGGGTTTTCTTGCCTGCAAAGAGGTGTTAGCAAATGGAGCTGAAGCAGAGGCACAACAAAGCACTTGCTTGTTTCTGCTCTCGCTCTTGCATTTGCCATCACCACAAACATGCCTGGATGGCCTCCAGTGAGAGACATGTGACCTGTCCCCAGCCGAGGCCATCCTGGCTCAGCCACACCTGCCAAACCCGAGACATGAGAGAGAGGGCAGCCTAGACCAGCAGAGCCACTCGGTGACCAGCAGTTGTCCCCAGACACCTCAGTGACCACAGCTGAAATCAGCCAAGCCTGGCCCAGATCAGCTGAGCCCTGCAGACTCCTGAGCTAAATAAATGCTTATTGTTGTAAGTTATCGTATTTGGGGCTGTTTGTTATACAGCGTTACTGTGGCTACAGTAACTGATGCAATGCCTCATTCTACCATATTCTATAATTCCTCCACTAGCACTATGAAGGGTTAGTGATAAACATACATGACCACCATTTGATGTCTGGATACACCTCCTGCTCAAGCCAGCTGTGCCCTGGTGGCAGGAAGCAGCAAAAGTCAGGTCCAAAAGAGTTTAAGCTTCAGACCTGGGGTTTCCAACCCACTAGCTCCCAGGTCCTTCCCTTAAAATCCCCGTCAGTGGGTGTACGCTACAGGATTTTGCATAAATCTAAGTATCTAAGTCTAGTATCTAAGTTTCTATCACCTATACTCAGACTTTGGTGGTACAGACAAAGCCTCAAGCAGCAGGAAGGATTACCCATGGGCTCAGGCTCTGCCAGAGGGACCCCCGTATACAGTTGTCCCTTGGTATTTGTGGGGGATTGGTCCAAAGCCAATGATGGTAAGACCAGGACATACACTTCTGCCCTGGAGGGATGACCACAGAATAGCAAACCCAGAAGGAACTCCTGAAATGTTTAGGTCCCATCAGTTCATAGAGGAGGATTCTGAGACCCAGAGAGCATGGGGGTCCTGCTTCGGTAGACCTGTGACTACAACATGCCACCCTGGTGAGAACATACTTCTCAAGGCAGTTTCTGGGTATGTCATACCCTTAGCCTACTGCCTCTCCAGGCAAGGCTGTCTCAGTCTGTTCAGGCTGCTATTACAAAAATATCACAGACGGAGTGGCTTACAGACAACAGAAATGTGTTCCTCACTGTTCTGGAGGCTGGGAAATCCAAGATCAAGGTGGCAGCAGATCTGGTGTCAATAAGGGCCAAGTTCTTGGCTCAGGGTCCATTTTCTCAGCATAACCTCACATGGTGGAGGCAAGGGAGCTCTCTGGAGCCTCTGTAATAAGGGCACTAATCCCATTCATGAGGGTTCTGCCCTCATGACCTAAGCACCTCCCAAAGGCCCCACCTCCTAAAACCATCACCTGGTGGCGGGGGGGGGGGGGGGGGGGGGGGGGCGGGCGTTAGCATTTCAACATATGGATTTGGGGGCTGGGCACAAACATTCAGTCCAAGGCAGAGGGACTGTCTCTTTCCTTCAGTCCTCACTTAATGCAGTTCATCTTCATCATCAAGTATCCGTGAGGCCCTGAGGGACCCCCACACCCTCTGGGCCTTTATTTCCCTTATTGAACTGCCTGGATCCAGACTGGGTGATGGGTGCTGTCCAGGATCTTCACCCCTTCTAAGAATTGTCATTCTGTTAGAAAGATGCCTACAGCCCAGAATTTCCAAAGGAGGCAAAAGAAGGCGGAAAAGGTTCTGCTTTCTCTGATGAACCAGAAAAGGATCGTTAAGCACTCAAAAGTATAAAGTCACACAAAAATCCTTAATAGCTGCCAGAGATAATTTGTGAGGAATGGCAGAGAGAAAAGAAATGGGGGAAATGAATGATTTCAAGCCTGCAAAGTGGTTTCGTCCCAGAGGACCTAAGAAGAATGCTTCAAGTTCAACTCCCTTTGAAGATAAAATGAACGATTCTGAAGTGTCGCCTTCACTGGAGACAGAGGTAGGTCAGTGTCATTCCCTAAGGAAAGCGGGTGGGGACACGCTGAATGATCCCAGCCCCCAGCTCCTATCTGAAAAGAGGCTTTTAAATAACAAAGTGAGGGCAAATGTTTACCAGAAATATTACAGCACAGGGATTAATATCATTATATTCAAAGATATATAAATAGATAACAAAAAAAACCATTCACCCCTAGTGGAAAGATGAGCAAAGAACAGGAAGTTTATAAAAGGAAAAAAAAAAAAAGGTTAATAAACAGCAAAATACAAACCCTCACTAACATAGACATGTACATTAAAATGACAATTAGACACAATTTTTTACCCATGAAATACGCAAAGTTGTTTCCTGTTAAGAAACATTCATTAGAACATGTCAAAAGTTGAGCTGATATATCTCACGGTAGGTATAAATTTGTCCAACCTTCTTTGAAATAGTCATTAAAAGTACACATCCGGGCTTCCCTGGTGGCGCAGTGGTTGAGAGTCCACCTGCCGATGCAGGGGACACGGGTTCGTGCCCCGGTCCGGGAAGATCCCACATGCCGCAGAGCGGCTGGGCCTGTGAGCCATGGCCGCTGAGCCTGCGCGTCCGGAGCCTGTGCTCCGCAACAGGAGAGGCCACAACAGTGAAAGGCCCACGTACCACACACACAAAAAAAAGTATACATCCTTTTGCCATATAATTCTGGCCCTAGAAATTTAACCCAAGGAAATAATTAAAGATATAAACAAAGATTCATATATAGGGATAGTCATCACAAGATTAATTGCAATAGAGACCCAGACATTGAACAAGGAAATGGTCAAGTATATTCATATAATGTACACATAATGAACATGTAATGGTACATTCATATAATGAAATACAAGCATGCATGACAAGTCATGTTTTCCAAAAACATTTAGTGGCGTGAAGAATTGCTCACAATAAAATATTAAATAACAATACAAGACACAAAACTGAATATGTAACAATACCCATAGGTAAAAATATGTAATTTTGGAATACCTAAATATGGGCATAGAAAAGAACATGGCAGGAAATATATCAGAATGTTAGCAGTGAGAGTGTAATCAAGAAAAAAACATTTAAGATATAAAAGGCCTTTGGGTAAGACTTGAAATCCTATAGGAATGATTAGGTTGAAATCAGATTTCCTTTTAAATTATAAGATATAAGCCTTGAATTCCACTCTCTCCAATACAACTGCATTAAAAAAACATAATTAGTCATTCATTCCACAAACACAGAGCACTTTTATGTCCAACATTTTAATAGATTTTAAGGATATAGAAACAACTAAGTCAGAGACCCCAATGCCAAAGACTTTGTTGTCAGCTGAGGAGGAGATATACACTAATAATTACAGTAGAATACAGGTGGCTTCACAGAAACTTAAGCAGGGAGTGACTGACTCCCAGCACACAAGGAGTGCAGGGAAAGTTTCTTGGAAGGCAGGGGAGAAGGATATTTGAATGAGCCTTGAAAGGTCCATAGAAGTTAGCCAGGTGGACACAGAGGAGGCAAGAAATTCCAGGTGGAGGGAGCTGTATGTGTGTGGTAGGCAAAATAACAAAGATGTCCGTGTCCCAATCCCCAGAATTTGTGAATATGTTGCCTGACACGTCAAAAGAAACTTCGCAGATGTGATCAAGGTTAAGGACCTAGAGATGGAGAGGTTAGCCTGGATTATCCAGGTGGGCCCAATCTAAGCACATGGGTCCTTAAAATCAGAGACTCTTTCCTGGCTGTGGTCAGAAAGAAGGACATGTGAGTACACAAGAATGACCAAAGAGATGCAACACTGCCGGATTTGAAGGTGGAGGAAGGGGGCCAAGGGACAGCCTCTGGAAGCTGGCAAAGGTAAGGAAAGGGATTCTTCCCCAGAGCCCAGAGAAAGCAGCCCGGCCGGCACTATGATTCTAGCTCAGGGAGACCTGTTTCAGACTTCTAGCTCAGTGAGAAATGTAACGTCATAAATTCATGTTGTTTCAAGCCACCAAGTTTGTGGTAATTAGTTACAGCAGCAATGGAAAACTAATACATGGTGCAAAGACATGTAAGACAGAAATGCACGTGGAAGGAGCTACCGTGAGGTCTGGGGTGTGCTATGTACTATCTATTAATCACCTGCCAAACATCAGCTCCTCTCTTCGGCTTTGCGCGAGACCCAGTGCCCACCCTTTCGGGGCTCACAGACCAGCAGAAGACACAGACAGGTGATAAATAAGTGACAAAGGGCTCAAGGGAGGGCAAGACCAGGCTGCCTGGGGGACTGGGTCACGGCTCCATTGAGAAGGGGACCATTGAGTTGGTTGGGTCTGGAAGAGTGAGTAGCCATCGACCAGGGAGAAAGGCCTTCCAGACTGAAGAACGTGAGCTAAAACACTGAAAATAGCTCAGCATCTTTGGGGAGCTGAAATCCATATACCCAGCAAGGCCATGTCGTGATGTCAGGATGCGGGTGGCAAGTAAAGGCTCCCATGACTAAGCAGAGGATAGGGCTCTCGCCATCTGTGGACCTCTGTCTCTGCATTGCCACACTCGGGGTGCATCTCGTGAGCCCCAAAGGGCAGGAGCTGTGTCTGTTCACCTAGGTTTCCCATGTGTCAGGCACAGACAGTGAGCCTCATGAATAAAAGTGCTGGAAAGTGTTTATAGAACAAATGAATGGAGGACAAACAAGTAAGTGAACAGAACTCAGGTGTAACGTGCAAACACAGGCTCAAAGGGGAGACAGAAGCCCATCGTTAAGCCAAAATCAAAGTAGCTCAAATAGCAGGAATGGATGTGGTTCCAGCATGAAACTCGAGCTACCTAAAGCTCTCCAATCCCGGGGAAAGACTAGCTCAGGGCAGGCCTGAGCCTTCAGGTCAAGGAGCCACAGCTGTGGGGGACAAATGTGGAGTGGGGGGAGCAGGCAGGTCGTGGTCACTGAAGGCCCCTTCCCACCAGAAGCCAGGCTCCGTTTCCTGCGTCTCCAGAATACAGGCAGAATCAGTAGTTTTAGCCACTGCCTGGACACCGCCTGGGATGCCCCTGAGCACTTTGGTGAAAGGTGACTCCTTCTTCCTTCCTTTTGGGCCCATGAGGCTAATCATAAAATACTCTCTGCTTCCGAGTCCATAGGAGAAAATGCCTTCTAAATCCATTAAGTTGCTAATGCATGCATTCGCAGACCAGAAAGAAAGGTGCGGGATTGATGGATGTACTTGTCATATTTATGGTTTGTAGCCATGTGATTAATGGGCTTTGTGGTTTAGAATGCAATGCTCATTTCACTCTCCTCTTTAAGCTCCGGGTGATTTATAGGACCTGGCATTGCCGTTGCATTTCAGTGGGATGACAGTGATAACATTTTATCACCCTGGATTATCAATTAGTCTCCTTTAAGAAAAGGATGTCCCAAATTCAGTATGGAGACAGGATGGAGAGAGGGGATGCTCCTCGAGAGCATCTGTGCTGGGCCTTCTGGAGATCACGGCTTTTCTCCCTGAGAGCCACATCCCAATTCATCTCTAAGACAGGCTGCGGGCATTTGGAGACAGGACAGACGCTGGGACCTTCCACCCCAGAGCATCCTCTCACCCCTCACCAGGCTGTGCCGTGGCTCCTCCCTGGTCTCCAGCTTCCACATACAGCTGGTATGAGCTGAAAAAATTCGGATGTTGTAGCCTTAACCCTCAGGACCGCAGAATGTGACTGTACTGGACATAGGGTCTTTAAAGAGGTAATTAAGCTAAAATGAGGCCCTTAGGGCGGACCCTAATCCATTATGACCGATGTCCTTATAAGAAGAGGGGATTAGGAGAGAGACAACACACAGAAGGAAGACCACGTTAAGACACAGGGAAAAGGAGTGCCTTTTCCCAAAAGGCTGGTGTTTCTAGGAGCTCGTGTCAGCCCCCAAACAAGAGGGGGGCCCACCATCTGCAAGCAAAAGAGAGAGGCCTCAGGAGAAACCAACCCTGCCAACACCTTGATGGTGGGCTTCTAGCCTTCAGGACTGTGGGGACATAAGTTTCTGCTGTTTAAGCCCCCAGTTTGTGGCGCTTGGTTGTGGCAGCCTGAGCAGACTAATACGAGGATCCCCTCTCACATTCACATCCTTTCCCAAAACCTCCACCATCTTCACTACATTCTCACTGTGTGGCCTTGGCCATCCCAGTTAGCCTGCCTGCGCCTCAGTTTCCTCATCTGTAAAATAGAACAAATAATAAGTACCTGGCAGAGTGGTTGAAAGTATTGAATCGCTTAGCCCAGTAGCTGAGACACAGCCCATGCTGCAGCCACAGAGAACGCGACTTGCTGTTGGGCCATCCAGCTGCTGCTCCCTCGGGCCAGGGTGCCCTTCTCCCCACTTCTCTTCCCTCCCAGGAAATCACATGCCTCCTTCGGGTCCCAGCCCAGGTGCCCTCTCCTCTCTGAGACCTCTCTGGTTCTCCAGCAAGACAAGGTTCCCCTGCCACTTCTCTGCACTCGTCCCATTGCGTCCATGCCAGCTTCTCTGCTCCACGAGCCTCATCTCACCAGGGACAGCGAGTTCGCTTAGGACTGGACTAGGTCCAAGCCTCCTCTGTCACCCACACCTAGTGCAGGAGCTGGCACACAGCAGGCGCTCAATACAAGGGCCTGGAAGGGCCAAGGGCAGGTTGAGCAGGAATCCAGGAGTAGCTGGTGAGATCTTGGGAACCAGACAGGGCTCAGTTAATTAGGAAAGCTGGGTGTGGGTCTCACCTACTCACCTGCTGTTGCCTACCCCCTGCACTTTTATCTCAACCTCTCTCTTTACCCCCATCCCCTGTTCTGCTTCTGCCCTTGGTCCTTCATCCAGCAGATGTGAACCGATGCCCACAATGTGCTAGGTGCTAGATACACACGGGGAACCAGACAGAGAGGTCTCCTGCCCTCGGGAGCTGGCAGCCTGGGGGGACATCCAGTAATAAATAAGTCAGCACGTAGATGCACAGTTCCAAGTCTGACAAGAGTTAGGAAGACCAAAGAGGGAAGTAAGGACCAGAACAGCAGCGGAGACCCACACCAGACAGGGCGTTGTGGGAAGCCTCTCCAAGAAACTGGGGTTCAAGCTCAAGGCAAAAGAGTAGTCAGGAACAAAGGCTGGATTTCAGTTCCTACTTGCCCCCCATGGTAGGCAGTCTCTTGTGCAGTCCACAACCTGTGCAACTGAACACAGTGTACAAGGGTCCCATTTCTGGCCTCACCCGTTTCTGGACTTGATAACTCAACCTAGACTTCCTGATTTTGACTTTCTGTGCTTCCTAGGGCCTAAGTTCACTTTCATAATTGGTCCCCTCTCACTCTTGGCTGCTGGTATTACACCCTACTCCACAGATTCAGCTCTTGATTCTGGAGGCAGATGTTGGCTTGAGCTCCTGGCTGGTGTTTCTAGGAGCTCGTGTCAGCCCCCAAACAAGAGGACACAGATACCAAAGCAGAAAATTCATCAGTGAGTTGGAAGTTAGCATATAGAGAAAGCAAGGAGGAACACTGGCTGGGAGCCCCTTAAGGACAGGGACCACACTACCATCACCTATGGATCCCCAGCAGCCACTCAGTGCCTGGTACAGAAAAGGCATGCAGCAACACTGATGGGTGGGGGAAAGCTGAGGAAGGGGACAGGGAGGGGCAAGGAAGGGAGAGGGAGGGAGGAAAGGAAAACCCTGGGGACAAGAACCCAGACAAGCAGTCAGAGCAGCAGATCCACAGGACGAAGGCGGGAGAGGGACCACAATTAAGGCGATGGTGTCATCCAGGTGAGAGATGACAGTGAGAGCGGTGGGCAGTTGCCTTCTGGGGTTGTAAGCTTGAAATGTCTGTGAGATATACAAGTAGAGCTAGGCGACTGTCAAGCAGATAACTGGATATACACATCCTAGCTTCAAATACGCATGCGCTAAAGGTATAAATTAGAGAGGAGTCAAGGCATAGGGAGTCTAGGTCAGCCTTTGGAAGCTGAAGAGAGGAGGAAGAGCCAGACAAGGAGAGTGAGAGAATGAGCAGGGCAACAGCAAGAAAAACAGGGAAAGTGTGGTTTCGTGAAGCCAAGAGAGGGGAGTGTTTCTAGAAAGAAGGAATGACCAACAGGGTGGAAAGTCACTGAGAGGTCAGTTAAGACAAGAACACAAATACCCACTAGATGTGGCCACTGGAGGTTTAAGCTGGTGGGAGATGTAGGAGCAAATGCCTGATTGGATTCAAGAGTGAGTGACAGGGCTTCCCTGGTGGCGCAGTGGTTGAGAGTCTGCCTGCCGATGCAGGGGACACGGGTTCGTGCCCCGGTCCGGGAAGATCCCACATGCCGCGGAGCGGCTGGGCCCGTGAGCCACGGCCGCTGGGCCTGCGCGTCCGGAGCCTGTGCTCTGCAACGGGAGAGGCCACAACAGTGAGAGGCCCGTGTACCGCAAAAAAAAAAAAAAAAGAGTGAGTGAGAGGGGAAGTCGTGGTGATGGGGAGAACAGTCAACTCCTTCAAAGAGTTTCGCTGTAAAGGGGAGTAAAGAAAGGGGGAAGGGGCCATAGGAGGGAAATTCGGAGTCAAAGAAGGATTTTGTAATTACAGCATATTTGTATGCTGATGGGAACCACCCAGAGTCTAGAAGGAAAAACTGATACTGCAGGAGAGGGGAGAGCAGCTGCAGTGCTGTCCTCAAGAAGATAGAGGGTGTCTAGTGCCCAGGTGGAGGGACGGCCTTGGATAGGACAGCTCAGCAATTGTACCAGGAAGGAAACAGATATGGACAGAAATACAAGCCTCGCACCCAGGAGATGCTCAGCGTATGTGGAAATTACACCTTACTGCCCACCTGATCCCAGAGTGGCTCAGCTGCTTCTCACCTGTCTTCCTCACCCAGACCCAGTGCCTGCTCTGACCATGCTCTCTGCTTATTCCCAGCAGACCTATGGGTCCCTAGCGTGATTCCTCTGCACTGTCCCAGGCCTGCCTTTCCCCCCCTCACCGTCCTTCGTCCAGGCTTTCAACAGCCAGCCTCCATTCTCAGAGCTCCCATCCCTTAGACGTGCCAATAAGCAGTGCCCCGGACAGGCACTGATGGGCAGGAGAATGTGGTCATGCCCTTGGCGGCCACCAGGAAGCTTTGAACAGCTGGCAGCCCCGGGAACTGGACCGTCTACACAAAGCCAACCAAATGTTAGTGAAGTGTCCGAATGCAAAATTAAAATGCTGCAGTCCCTATTCTCTGCTTCCTCTCCTCTCTGAAGCAAGCCCCTTCCACTGCCCTGTCTCCCAGAAATTAGAGGAGAGAGGCTAAGCCGGGCATGTCTACCGGAGCCAGGGACAGCTGTGACTGAAAAGAGAAATTGGAGAGCACTGAACATCACAGAAGCATCTGAGGAATGCCAGGGAGATGCAGCCAGTGTTCTCTGTGGATTCTCTCTGCTGGGGCATCCATCCAAGTACATCCAAATGCACAATGGCTGAATGGCTGGCAGAGGGGTTAGGCACAGGAGGGGACGCTCCCATTGATTCCAAATTTTGGGGGTTAACTTTCTGGTCTTCTTAGCAGGAAGTTGCCACAGACAAAGCTCAGCTGGTTGGGGAGCTGGGACCAAAGGAGAGGCAGCCCCAACTCTGCCTCTCCCAGCCCCCGAGGTGCTGTCCTTACGCTGCCGCCATGCCGCCATCCAAAGGACCATCTCCCAGCCAGAGACCAACAATTACCTCTGTTAGCTGGAAGGTGGTGGTTAATTAGTTGGTAAATATTTCAGAATAGCGGAAGATAGGGTGAAGTCCCTACCTTTAATGAGTCAGAAAGAGTGTGAGCCCTGACTTGTCAAAACCTCAATGAACTGAAAAGATACATGCACCCAATGTTCACAGCAGCACTATTCACAATAACCAAGACAGGGAAGCAATCTAAATGTCCATCAACAGATGAGTGGATAAAGATGATGTGGTGTATACAATGGAATACTACTCAGCCATAAAAACAAAGAGTGAAATAACGCCATTTGCAGCAACGTGGATGGACCTAGAGATTATCATACTAAGTGAAGTAAGTCAGAGAAAGACAAACACCATATGATATCACTTACATGTGGAATCTTAAAAAAGTATACACATGGACTTATTTACAAAACAGAAATAGACGTGCAGACATAGAAAACAAATTTATCGTTACCAAAGGGGGAAAGGGGAGAGGAGGGATAAATCGGGAATTTGGGATTAACAGATACACACTACTGTATATAAAATAGACAAACAACAAGGACCTACTGTACAGCACAGGGAACTATATTCAATATCTTATAATAACCTATAACGGAAAAGAATCTGAAAAAGAATATATATGTATATGAATGTATATGAATCTGTCTCCCTGTCTCTTTCTCTCCTCTGCTGCTCTCTCCCTCACACTTTTCCTTCTTTTACTCTCCTCCTTACTCTGTCTTGCCTCATCAATCCCACTTCCTTTTACTATTTCTCTTTCTCCACTGCCATGCTCCTTCTCTCCTCACTGCCCCCTTCTTCTAAAACAATCAGGAGAAGAGTGCATGCATATTTGCTAACCAGCCTCTTATTCCATGACTGTTAGTATCAAGCCTGGAACTAAAATCACTAGAGAATACTATAGATATGTTTATACATAATCCACACAACCCAGAAGGGTAATAAAATAATAATAATAATGACGTGCTGTATGCTTACTGTATGTCAAATGCCGTATGCTAACACATATATATGGAATTTAAGGAAAAAAAATGTCATGAAGAACCTTGGGGTAAGACAGGAATAAAGACACAGACCTACTAGAGAATGGACTTGAGAATATGGGGAGGGGGAAGGGTAAGCTGTGACAAAGCGAGAGAGAGGCATGGATGTATATACACTACCAAACGTAAGGTAGATAGCTAGTGGGAAGCAGCCGCATAGCACAGGGAGATCAGCTCGGTGCTTTGTGACCACCTGGAGGGGTGGGATAGGGAGGGTGGGAGGGAGGGAGATGCAAGAGGGAAGAGATATGGGAACATATGTATATGTATAACTGATTCACTTTGTTATAAAGCAGAAACCAACAAACCATTGTAAAGCAATTATACTCCAATAAAGATGTAAAAACAAACAAACAAACAAAAAAACCACTTTCACAAGTATTAAAACACATTTAATCCTCACAATAACTCTTAAGGCCAAGTGCTATGATCTCCCCTATTTCACAAATGAAAAAAATTGAGGCACAGGTGACTTGCCCAAAGTCACACAGCTGTGTTCTTTACGGGGTCAGAATTCAAATTCAAGTAGTCTGGATTCAAAGCCTGTGCCACTGAGACTCAAAGAGGTTGAGCGACTTGGCTAAAGTCACACAGCCGAGAGTTTGCACAGCCGGGATGAGAGCTCAGGAACGTCTGATCCCAAAGCCCAATTCTTGCTTCCCATCAGAGGTAACACATGTGATCCCTGCTCCTAATTTGGAATGCACAAGAGATGGACATTCTACACTTGTTTCTGAAACTCCTTGTCAAATTTTCTGTTCCTTTTATAGGTGACCTTGGATAAACTATTTTCTCCCTGTGGATCCCAAACTCTGATGAGAATTAAAAATTTCCCACCCCTTAGCTTACCGGAATTCCTCTCTTCAAAGGATGCATGCAATTAAATACACTTCCAACTAAAATTGCCAGGTACTAATCTTTTTTTCCCTTTGAGGATTCATAAGTGTCAGTGGTTCACATATATTAGATGTTTCCGTGTACTTAACCACCACATTTTGAGTGCCCACCACATGTTGGAGATAAAGCATTTCCCAGCCCTCAAAAAGCTCACAGTCTGGAAATGCATATAAGGCAGAACCATTAACTCTCAGTCAAGGCAAAAAAATGATACGAGCCTTAAAATTGGAACTGCTAAATACTACAATAAATTATTAAATATTTATTGGAACCAATAAAATTGGTAAATTAATAAATATTTGCCAATAATTTATCATGATAAATTGGTAAGTTGATAAATTATTGGCCAATAATTTATCATGATAAATTGGTAAATTGATATACAGGGAGACAGATTCATATACATTCATATACATAATTATATATACATATATATAATCGCAATAAATTATTAAATATTTATTGGAACTGATAAATATCTAGCTTGGGGGCTAGAAGGATCCTGGAAGGCTTTCTGGGGGAGGAGGCACTAGAGCTGGGATCCTAGATGCACTAGATCTCAATATTTCGTTTCTTGTAGGGTCTCATTATCACCTTTGGAAACCCGCACATATGAGGATGTAGAAAGTTGCAGAGACTGGATATACTCTATGTTGTGTCTAGAAGTTGGATTTTTTTTAATTAATTTATTAATTTATTTATTTTCGGCTGTGTTGGGTCACCGTTGCTGCCCGCGGGCTTTCTCTAGTTGCGGTGAGCAGGGGCTGCTCTTTGTTGTGGAGCACAGGTTTCTCTTTATTGCAGAGCACGGGCTCCAGGGCACACGGGCTTCAGTGGTTGTGGCTTGCGGGCTCAGTAGTTGTGGCTCACGGGCTTAGCTGCTCCACAGCATGTGGGATCTTCCCGCACCAGGGCTCAAACCCGTGTCCCCTGAATTGGCAGGCGGATTCTTAACCACTGATCCACCAGGGAAGTCCCTAGAAGTTGGGTTTTTCCTACTGTTAACCCCTCTATGCCCACCTGACCCATATCACTTTATAATTGGTCTCTTTTTCCTTAAAAGCGAAGAAAAAATAATCTAGATTTTCTGTTGTTGTTTTTTTTAAAGCTTCCTAGATGTCTCAGTACCAGAAAAACAGGCTAATCTTCTTAAAACACCATTCTTATCAAGTTTCTCCCAGAGTTTAAAATCCAATGCCTCTGTACTCCACATGCCTACAGGATTCTGTCCAAACACATCAGCTTGGCATCAAGGTCTGCCAAGATGTGTTTCCAAATCACTCTTCTGGTTTTAACTCTAACATAATGGCGTATGCATTCACTATAGGTATACTATGGGAGTGACGCATGTGCTGAAAAAGAACACAGAATTCTCTGAGATTCGATTAAGGAAGAAGGTAAAAAATTGCTCCAGGTAGTCAAGTGCACTCGGTAAAGACCTAGGATATTCCCCACTGAGCTTTCCCTTCCCCCTTAAACTGTCCCAGCTGGCTCCTGCCTAAATAGTGGACTAGGAAAAAAAAAAAACAAAAAAAAAACAAAGAAACCCACAAAGAACCAAACACTGAAACAGAAAATGGTCTAGGCATCCAGGAGGCAAACCAGCACAACTTTAGTTGGCTCGATATGTCAAAAGAATTCAACCATGTGATTCAATCTTTATGGGATATCTATTAAGTATTGAGTATAATATGACATAATACAGTAAATAAACTTGTGAGACTTGCTTAATAATCTGACACAAGGAGAGCTGGGGATGTCCTAGCGGAAGCACTTGATATCCCAATAATAATAATAACAGTCACCATTGCAGATGGAATCTGCACAGTCCAAAAGCTCACAGATACAAGAAATAAAACTTTTTATATTGCTGTCACTGCATTTAATTTCTCTCTTAAGCTTCATTTTCTTTGATGGCAGAAACTAAACCTCACTCAGTTTCTAGTCTACTTTACTACTGTGTAGTCCCATATTCTTAAGAGTTAAATAATGTCCAAGCACAGGTATAAAGAGCAGAATCTGATCCTCAGACATTATTATCTAACCACGTGGCATCTTCAGAGAGTCTGCACTGTTGTGTGTCCTTGTCCCAACAGTGAAGCCTACAGGCTAAATTCTACTCAGGGCCTTCAGAAAACTCGCTGGGGGAAGACTGAAGCTTTTCTTGACCTCTAGTAATACAAGTGGAATCCAGAAAAGGCATTCTTTGCTCCCCGGAAACTTATGAGACTGACCCAGTAATCTCTGCCTGACAGACACCTGGAACCATTTCTACTCAATTCCTCAGGCCAAATAGAGCACAGGAGAATTGTGGGGTCTTGCCATTTTCCCAGCGTTTATGCAGGAAAGGGGGCACATGTTCCCTCTGCTCTCAGGTACCATAATTAACTGGGAAATTCTGTCATTTCCTCTCCCCTTTATTTTTCCTCAGAAAGGAAGGACAGGCAGAGCTCTTTCTAGGGAGTAAACAACGAAGCTCCAATCTTCACTAAATATTTTCTCTCTGTTTTTCAATCCAGAAGATTTGTATCTCCTCTGTGGTGGGAAAACTTTTAAATCATAATGCATTCTTGCCACTATATTGAGAAGAGTAGAAAATGTATGTGATGGGTTCATCAAAACTTACTTTTATTAAACTTTGTTTTAAACTTCATCGCTACACAAAATTCAAAAATTTATTTTAGACCCAGAGATCCAATAAGAATGGTGAACTCCAAGCAGGATAAATACAAATAAATCCACACCTAAGCACAGCATAGTTAAACCACTGAAAAGATTTTTTTAAATCTTAAAAGTGTCAAGAGAAAAACGCCCTATCATATATGGAAGGGGCAATAATAAGAATGACAGCTGACGTCTCAATGCAAACAAAAGTGGCTGGAAAACAGTGAAACAGCATCTTTAAAGTGGGGAAAGAAAAACAAAATCTATCAACCAAGATGTCTATGTCCAATGAAAATATCCTTCAAAAATTAAAGTGAAAGAAATATATTTTCGGCAGACAAAAATGCTAAGGGAATTTGTCTCCAGCAGACTTGCACTATAAGAAGCGCTAAAATAAGTTCTTCAGGCTTACGGGGAATTAAATCAGATGGAAGCCTGGATCTAAAGGAAGAAATAGAGAAATAAGAATGATAAATATGAGGGTAAATATTTATATAACTCGGGCTTCCCTAGTGGCGCAGTGGTTGAGAGTCCGCCTGCCGATGCAGGGGACGCAGGTTCGTGCCCCGGTCCGGGAAGATCCCACATGCCGCGGAGCGGCTGGGCCCGTGAGCCATGGCCGCTGAGCCTGCGCGTCTAGAGCCTGTGCTCCACAACAGGAGAGGCCACAACAGTGAGAGGCCCGCGTACAGCAAAAAATATATATATATATTTATATAACTCATTTAAATTATCTTTGTGTTATATATTTTAAAAGACTGTTCAAAGCAAAAGTAACAGCAATTTATTGTGAGGTTTAGAACATGTATAGAAGGAAACTATACAACAACAAGAGTATAAAAGGCAAGAAGACAATAAAAGGAAAGTATTGTTTTAAAGTTATTATATTGTGAATTAGTATATCATTTGAAAGTACAGTGATGAATTAAAGATACATGTTATAATCTGTAGAACAATCTTTTTTTTCTTTTTTTTAAAGATTTTTTTTTTTTTAATGTGGACCATTTTTGAAGTCTTTATTGAATTTGTTACAACACTGCCTCTGTTCTATGCTTTGGTTTTCTTGGCCCTGAGGCACATGCGATCCCAGCTCCCCAACCAGGGATCAAACCCGCACCCCCTGCATTGGAAGGCAAAGTCCCAACCACTGGACCACCCGGGAAGTCCCAGAACAATCACTTTTTAAAAACACACATAAAGAAGCACAGCTAAAGCTAATAAAGGAGGTCAAGCTGAATACTAAAAAGTACTCAACTCACCCCAAAAAAAGTCAAGAAAGGAGAGGATCAAAAATAGATAAGACAAAATCAAAACATATACCAAGAAGGAAACTCAATACTTTCATTAATGTAAAAGGACTAAGGATTCTGATTCAAAACCAGAGATTGTATATCAACTATATTCCAATAAAAAGTTTTTTATAAATAAATAATAAAATAAAATAATTTTAAAAACAAAACCAGAGATTATCACAGTAAATAAGAAAACAAGACCTAACTACATGCTATTTGTAACAAAAGCACTTTAAATATGAAACTGACAGATTAAAAATATTTTTAAAAAGACACACCATGTAAACACTAAGCATGAGAAAGCTAGTGTGCCTATATTAATATTAGGCAAAGTGGACAAAGGATAAAGTGGACGAATCCCTTGAAAAACACAACTTACTGAAACCAACACAAGAAGACTAGAAAGTCTGAATAGCCCGATATCTATTGAAGAAAATGAATTCTTTTTTTTAATTTATTATTTATTTCAGCTGTGCCGGGTCTTCATTGCAGCAGGTGGGGTCTTTGTTGTGGCATGCTGACTTCTTAGTTGCAGCATGCGGACTCTTAGTTGCAGCATGCAGACTCTTAGTTGTAGCATGCGAACTCTTAGTTGCCACATGCATGCGGAATCTAGTCCCCCGGCCAGGGATCGAACCCGGGCCCCCTGCATTGGGAGCGTGGAGTCTTACCCACTGGACCACCAGGGAAATCCCAGAAATTGAATTCTTAATCAAAACTGTCCCACAAGGAAAATTCCAGGTCAAGATGGTTTAATGAATTGTAACATCTAAGAAATAAATAAAACCAACTTTACATAAACTCTGTCATAGGTGGAGCTCCCCAAGAAATAGATATTGGGATAGAGTTTTAGTCAAGTCGTTTATTGGGGGATGCTCTTGGGAACAACATCTATAATGGAGCAAAGGAAGAAAGATTGAACAGAAAAAGTTGAACAATGATGGAGTTGCAACAGAGGTTTCAGCCTCTTTAAAGTCATCCCAAACACAGGAGGGGTCCAGATCTCTATAGTCCTACATCAACCTAGTCATTGGGTGCAGAGTAGGCAAGACAACTCCATTTGTCTCAGGGCAATTCCTGGGGCTGATTCATCAACAGGCACCATTCCCAGAAGCTGGAAAAATGAGCCCTTCATTCCTGAAAGTGGTATCTGGAGTGGACAGGGACACCACAGGATCTGTTACGAGCTCTTTCAGAAAGTAAAAAAGGAAGAAACACTTTGCAACTCATTTTATGAGGCCAGCGAAAATTCAATAACAAAAACTGAAAAAAGGTATAGCAAGAAAAGAAAATTACAGGCCAATAATCCTTTTGAACATAGATGCAAAGATCCCTTAATTAAATATTAGCAAATTGAATCTGCAAGAGAGTAAAAATATATAATACAGCGTGGTCAAGTGGTGTTTATTCCAAGAACTCGAGACTTGATTTAATATAAAAAAAGAAATCAATGTAATTCACCACACTAAAAGAATAAAGGATAAAAATCACATGATCATCTCAAAAGATTCAAAAAACGCCTTTGACAAAACTCAATTCCAATTCATGATTTTTTTAATTCTCAGAAAACTAGAAATAGGAAGGAGCTTCCTCAATCCGATAAAGAGCATCTATGAAAAATCTACAGCTAACATCCTACGTAATAGTGAAACACTGAAGCTCCCCAAGACCTGGAAGAAGTCAAAGATGTCTGCTCGCACTACTTCTATTGAGCATGATACTGGAAGTCCTATCCAGTGCAATAAAGTGATAAAATGAAACAACAGCACAAATATTGTAAAGGAAAACATAAAGATATATTTATTCCCAAGTGAAAAAAGCTGTTTATATAGAAAACTCTAAGGAATCTACAAAAACACCAGTAAGACTAATAGGTGAATTTAGCAAGTTCACAGGATACAAGACCAGTACATAAAAATTAATTGTATTTCCAGAAAGGAACAATTGAAAGATTAAAATTTTTAAAACAACCTAGTTAAAAATAGCATTAAAAATTAATTACCAAAGAATGCCTCTAACAAAAGACATGCAAGACCTCTCTATTAACAATTAAAGATCTAAATAAATGGGGAGATACTGTGTCCATTCTCTTCAAATTTATGTACCATTCAATGCAATCTTAGTTAAAATCCCAGCAGAATTTTTTGAAGAAACTGATAAGCTGATTCTAAAACAGATGAACATGTAAAAGACCTAAGATGGCCGGAGAATTCTTGAAAAATAAAGTTAAAGGACTTTCACTAGATGATTCCAAGGTTTACCATAAAGTTATAGTAACCAGGACAGTGTGGTATCAGTGCAAGGGAAGGATAGAGGGAACTTAAAGCATGACAGAGAAATAAGAAGCAATCAAGATCACCAGACACATGTTTAAAATAGAATTATAGAAATAAAAATATAATTAAAATTTAAAACTCAGGAGATAAATTAGAACTAGCCAAAGAGAAGATCAGCAAAACAGAAAATAGATTTAAAGAGGTTATTCAAAGTGCCCGTGAGACAGAAATGGAGGTAGGAAAAATGAAGAGAAATAAAGAATAGAGTGAAATATCCAACACATGTCTAATTAGAACTGAAAGTGAGAGAGTAGACAGAATGATGAACAGGCTGTATTTGCAGACATAAAAAGAAAAAGACTAAGGTTTTACCAAAACTGATGAAAGACACAAAACCAAACAGTCAAGGAACCCAAGAGAGCCCCAACCAAGATAAATTTAAAAGAAATCCCTATCTTGATACATCAAAGGCAAATTTCAGAATGCCAAAGATCCAAGGGTATAGGTTCCATGAAAGGAAGGAGCACCAAGCACATAATAGCCATCAATAAATATTACTTGGGCAGTAAATGGATTAAATAGGAAGTCTCAAAACAAGTCAGAGAAAAGGCATCTATTATCAATACACACAAAGGAATAATCAGATTGACAACTGACTTCATAGCAACAATGGAAGCCACAAAAAAGTGAATTAACATCTTTGAAGGGCTGAAAGTAATCATCAACCTAGAATTCTGCACCAAGAAAAAAACTATATATAAAGGTGAAATAAAGGCATTTGTGGAGGGAGGAAGGGTAGGGGAGAGAGAGAGAGAAAGAAAAGACTATTAACCAACAAACTTTCACAAAAGGAACTTTTAAAGGATGTGCTTCACAAGGAAGGAAAATGATCCCAGAGAAGATTTCACATGAAAGAAGAAGCAGGAACAAATAAATGGTAAATATGTGGATAAATTTAAACAAAAATTGATTTTATAAAATATTCACAATAATGTCCAATATATGAGGTTCAAAAAAACCAAGAATTAAAATACTGAACAATGACAAATAAGCCTGGAGGCAGATAATAATAAAGTATTCTCATAGCCTTGCTTTGTTTGGGAGGAAGGTAAAGATGTTAATTAATTTTAGAACATTGTCATATATATGTATATGCTACATATAATATATATTACATTTGTGCATGTTATATTCTTATATTGTCTATATAAGAATATATAGTATTACCTGTTATACTTTAGTATATTTTATTTAGTTATAATATATATGTTGTAATATATTATAATGTATAATAATGTTATATATTATTATTATATATATTTGTAGGGAAAACACAAAGAATAGAAACATAGGTTTAGTACAACTTCCAGACAAACAGAGGTAAAATTGAAATAAGGATTAAAATATCTCAATCAAGGCAAAAGAAAATAGGAAAGGTAAAAAAGCTAGAAAAAGTGAGATGCATAAAAAGTCAAAATTGGATAGCAGAAATGAATCTAAATATATAAATCGTAAATAAATGGACTAAACTCTCCAGTTAAAAGACTGAGATTTTAACACTGGGTTAAAAATTCAACTATATGGGATCTGGGAATGGGTTCTGCCTGGCAGCCTATAGGGGTTTTCTGTTCTGATGCACCCTCTGGGGTCAGGATGGGGTAGGACAAGGATACGGATGAACATTTGTTCGCTAATTAACTACTTGATATCCAAAAGGAATCAATGTGGTTTACAGAGATGCATATAGTAAAACAGAATTTTTATGATGAAATCAAAGAAAAATGAAAATAGGTTGAAAATAATATAAGATGAAGTCAGATTAGCACATAAAATGCATCCATAAAGCCTTGCTGGAGGTCAGCTGGAGAGTTAATTCTGAGATTCCCAGCAGCAAAAGCAAAGAGGGAAACGTGGACATTATTGTAACATTCCCAATGTCCAAAGCATCAAATACAAACCAAAAGAAGAATGACAGCTCTCCCTGGTGCAGAAACCTGAGAGAAATTTGTCCCCAATACAGGGGAAAGTATGCAAGGTAATGGATACCACTTTCTAGATATTTCTTTAACAAATCCAAGAACATGGTTTTTGCCCTAGTTTTTTATAATGCCCTTCAATGAAGGCCTATATGAAAGCAGTTCTGCAAGGGCCAAGACAGTAAAGTCCAAATACACAGCTCCCTGATGTCTGGCTTGATCCAAAGACAATATTGATAAGAAGTGGGATAATGGTTCTTGACTGTTTGGGGGCCACTCGGATAATCCAATTACAGCATAGCAGTGTCAAGAACATTTCCTGAAAGAAGTAACATATTTGCTGAGTCTCAATTCTAATTCCCATGAGGTCCTGCTGCACTGATTTGTTACCCTTGGATTCTATTAGAGATTAATAACAAAAATAACAGCAACTGCAATAATAAGGAATAATATCGCCAGCAGCACCAATGCTTATACAGTACCGTGTCTCGAGCACTTTTTTAAGCACTTGGACAAATTCTGTAACCCCTCCCAACCCACATGCACACACACTTTTCTTGAGCAAGCTTGTATAGATTTTCTTTCCTTAGACAAGCAGTAGGCATGAAAAAGCCACAGTAGGTTCTTTTAAGAAGACAAACCCTCTTTCAGGAGAATCTGTCAACCTGAGATGGAAGAGACCCAGGCAGGAAGATCAGTGAGGAGGGGTTGCAGCAATCTTGGCATAAAGTGGTGGAGAAAGGATTAAATATATATATATGGTATATATCATATATATTATATATATTATCAGAAGAGTCAACAATGTCGGACCAATTAATGAAAGGGGCCATGGAGAGGGAAGAGTTAAATATAGGTGACCTTGCACGAGTTGCTTGCTTCCTCTCTGCCCTTGGTCTCCTCTCTGTAAACAAGGGAGTCTCTGATCCTCTGATTATGTGAGCTGGCACATGGGCACAGAAGCAGTGCAACAGTGGTGATATTTATTATGCGTGCTGATTGATTTAAATGGATGGCCTTGAGATGTTATGGAGCCTTCTGAACACCGAGGAATGATTAAATGACAGCCACTGCAGCTTTGTTGTTAAATGTCTTGTCTTTATCCATCAAGACGTTTTAGAAAAGCCACCAGGTGCCATACACTGAGCTAGAGAGCTAGGTCCCTGAGATACGAGACATAGCTCCTAGCCTGGAAGAGCGTGCTGTCTGCAGCCCCCAACCCGGGGGGAAGAAGCATCTCCTCCAGATGCTTGAAGCCTAGCCCGGGAGACAAACACAGAAAGAACCACTGAAGACCCAACATAGATGTGCTGTCTGAGCTCGCACCCGGGCTCCGGGGCTCAGAGGTGGGCAAGATGGATTCCTGTGCTGCCGCTTAGAAACAGGTTTATTAATCACAAAACCCATGAAGACGATTTTGTTCTCCCCAAAACAAGTTAAATCGTGAAAGCTTATTCCATGGGGAGAAGTGTCAGAGGGATTTGAATACCATTAAAATATAATCAGGGCTCTTAAGCACATTGTTTTCACAGCCTGTGAAAACACAAAATTTTGTCGAAAAACATAAATAGCTAAATAGCCAATGTCAGCCTTGAGAGGTGGCAAGCCCCCCTGATGGGGCTGGTAGAACAATGGATAGGGATTTCGTCTCATCTGTCCAAGGCAAATCCGTGGATTTTCATTTCCCCATGTATAAAGTAGCTGTAACCATTTCTGCCCTGCTTCTCCCATGAACTTCACGGCTACCATTTACTGAACACATACAATGGGCCAGACACCATCCTAGGAAGTTTCCATGCATTTATCATCTCCATTCATCTTGACAGTGATGGTGCAAGGGCAGGGCATTATTATCTCAGTGTGATAGAGGCCACAGAGAGTTGACATAACTTCCAGAGTTCAAAGGGCTATGTGGGGTAAAGCTACATTCTGAACCCAGAGCTGTGTTGCTCTAAAGCCTGTCAGCTGAAGCGGTCTTTGAGGGTCTGTAACTCCAAGGAAATGAACTTGGTAGATGCACGCCTGACTGTGAAGCTCCTTGAACATCAGGCTGGAAGACACCTTGACAGAATCCACTCTTTTAAACCATGTCCTCTCCTGACCTAGGCAACTCTGCCACCATAATTAAGGATCCAAGTGTCCCAAGAAAGACAAAGGTTCTTAGCACTTGTCTCTCAGTTGGCAGGTGCCCAAGAAGAAACAGTCACGAGTGGATGGAGTTGCAGAAAACCTTACCTCCCGCTTCTTTCCAAGAGCTTTCCACCACAACCCCCATCTCCACAGAGCCAAGCATGCATGCAGACCCACACAGGAATCCCGAATTAGCTCAACCTGCCTCCCAGCAGCTGGATGAGCCTAATTAAACCAAATTAATAATTTATTCAAGCAAAATGAGACATGCCAAGAATCTCCGGGGAGGCTGTAAAATGATAAAGCCGTCTTACTAGGAAAATGTGTCAACACCCCATGCAAACTCCTTGGCTCTGGGGTAGAAGTGGGAGGCCCATCTGACATGAGTCACCTTCTGAGGCCGGCTCCTGGGTCCCATGCAGATGGGAGCATCGGCATCTCTCCACGCGTGACATCACCTGTCCTGCCACACACTCCTCTGCTGCCCAACCCCTTTCCATCCTCTCCCTCCCCTCATCCTTCTCCCCCTCTTCCTCTCCCTTCACCCCGACACATCATTAACCTAAACTTTCAAGATCACTCTCCCCCACCAGAAAGGAAAGCTGGATGACAAGCTAATATTTCCATGTCACACACTGAGTGGTTCTTACATAAAAATTAACAGGCGCTTGACAAAGTCATAATTACTAACTAATGGTGCATTATGCCATTTCCATAATTAGTCATGTTATTGATATTTCCTTCCGACCACAGAGCCGGTGAGGGAAATGGCTAGTCTGTGTGCAGGTTGTTAAGAAAAAACTTCTGCGAAACACTTCCCTTCGGACTCAGACACACACCCAGACCCGGCTCCCACCCTCCCGGGGGCCAGTCCCCTCTGGAGCTGGTTTCTTTCTTCAGTGCAACAGGAACCAATCAGTCCATTACGTGCAACGGTCAATGTGAAGACGTTGAGGCTTGGCACTGGCACAGATTTCTCAACTATCTCAGCCATTTGAGGCCTATCACAAAGGCAGCGGTGGAAGCTGAAGATTTTTATAGAACTTTGCAAACAGCCTCTTCACCCATGATACTCACAGCCATCCTCCTGGAGGTTGTAGCTGTTAACCCATTTTAACAGGTGAGAGGACCGAGGCTTGGAGAGGTGAAACAATATGCCCAGGTACACAGCGGGCATGTGCAAAGCTGGGATGCAAATGCACATCTTCTGATTCAAAGCCTGGGAGGCTGTGCTGCGTAGTGGGGTCAGGCAGCGAGTTCAAACACTGGCTCTGTACTTCAACAGTTATGCTGTCTTCCAGAGAAAACTCTAATTCAAAAAGATACATGCCGGGGCTTCCCTGGTGGCGCAGTGGTTGAGAGTCCACCTGCCAATGCAGGGGACACAGGTTCGAGCCCTGGTCCAGGAGGATCCCACATGCCGCGGAGCAACTAAGCCCAGGCGACACGACTACTGAGCCTGCGCTCTGGAGCCCGCGAGCCACAACTACTGAGCCTGCGTGGCACACCTACCGAAGGCCCGTGCACCTAGAGCCCTGCTCCGCAATGAGAAGCCACCACAATGAGAAGCCTGCGCACTGCAGTGAAGAGTAGCCCCTGCTCGCCGCAACTAGAGAAAGCCTGTGCACAGCAACAAAGACCCAACGAAGCCAAAGATAAATAAAATAAATTAATTAATTAAAGAAAAAAAAGATACGTGCATCCCAATGTTCATAGCAGCGCTATTTACAATAGCTAAGACATGGAAGCAACCTAAGTGTCCATCGACGGATGAATGGATAAATATTCCATCGTGTGTACATACACACGATGGAATATTACTCAGCCATATAAAAGAATAAAATAATGCCATTTGCAGCAACATGGATGGACCTAGAGATTATCATACTAAGTGAAGTAAGTCAGAGAGAGAAATACAAATGTCATATGATATCACTTATATGTAAATCTAAAATATGACACAGGATGACGTGAGAGAGTGGCACTGACATATATACACTACCAAATGTAAAATAGATAGCTAGTGGGAAGCAGCCGCATAGCACAGGGAGATCAGCTTGGTGCTTTGTGACCGCCTAGAGGGGTGGGATAGGGAGGGTGGGAGGGAGACGCAAGAGGGAGGGGATATGGGGATATATGTATATGTACAGCTGATTCACTTTGTTATAAAGCAGAAACTAACACACCATTGTAAAGCAATTATACTCCAGTAAAGATGTTTTAAAAAAGCCAAAAATAATAAAATATGACACAAATGAACTTATTTACCAAACAGAAACAGACTCACAGACATAGAAATCAAACTTATGGTTACCCAAGGGGAAGTGGGGAGAGGGATAAAATGGGATTAGCAGATGCACACTGCTATATATAAAATAGATAAACAACAAGGATTTACTGTACAGCACAGGGAACTATGTTCAATATCTTGTAACAAACTATAATGGAAAAAAGAATCAAAAAATAATATAGACATATACATATATTATAGATATGTACAACACAACCAAATCTCTTTGCTGTGCACCTAAAACTAACACAATGTTGTAAATCAACTCCTCTTCAATTTAAAAAAAATGTGTTGCACTCCAAAGTGTTGAATCTGGGACCTGGACCAATGGACGGATGCTTCAGAGAAATAAATTTGGGTGCAAAAGACAGAAAAACAAACAAGCAGACCTGAACCAAAAGAAAACAGGCTTATACAGGAAGTAGTGAGAGTCACGGCCCTGAAGGCATGAAAGCCAAGGCTGGGGAGCACTGAGCAGGGGTATGGAGGGGAGCTGAGTATCAGAAGAAGTTCAAAAAAGATGACTTTAAGTGGGGTGGCCCCATGTCGCAGTTTGCCCACCGCAGTCCCTGTTACCACGGTTGTCCCACTGCAATGGTTAACAGCGCTCTTTTACTCCCCAAAAGTGTCCTGGAGTGGACCCCTAACTTTATACCCCTTTCAACCCTGAGAGTCTGATTCTCTTCCCTACCCTGCTGGCTCTCTCCCCGCTATTCAGCTGCAGGACTTGTTTGAACATCACTTCCACAAGAAGCTCCGCCCTGTGGCCCCAGACTAGGTGGCAGCCTGTTAGTTCCATCTGCCTGGCAGACCTTCTCCTGTAAAACCAGCCTGAGTTTCCTTCTAGAAGCCTACTGTCAGTCCTCAAGGAGGGGGCGGGGTGGGCACACGACCTGGCCTCTGACCATCCTCCTGACCACGGTAATCAGGGTAGGGACCGAGGGCACCACTTGGAGAACCTGTGGAGGACAAAGCCCACACGGAGGCAAGCTGAGGAGTGAAGCAGCGACTTCGTTCTAAAGCCGTTCTAAAGCCACCATTAGAACACCTGGATTCAGCCATGCCTGAAGCCAACCTAACCCACCTTGGAAATTACCTGAACCAGCAGGGCCCTCTTTTCATTAATCCAGTTGAGTGGGGCTTCTGTCACTTGTAGAGGAGAGACACATGAATAGGTGGTGTCCTCGTGCCCTGCATTTTTCCTGTGGCAGCTCTCGTCACCCTTGCTTGTAGGTCCAGACATCACATCTGACTCTCCCACCAAAACAAAAGTCTCATGAGAGCTTGATGCCTGCCTAACTCCTCCCAATCCATTGAGGAACATGGCCCGCTCCCTCCCATCATTGGAGTCTCCACAAAGGTAACCTCCGTGAAGAGAACTTCCTCGACCACCCTGCCTAAAATAGTTCCTCCCACGATGCCCTACTTCCCAGGTTATGTGGCGTCTCTTCAGAGCATCTCTCCTGTCCCTTTATAACATTTCACTGTAGGTGACATTTTTGTTAGCTTCTTGTCTGTCTCCCCACGAGAATGTAAATTAATGTAACTGGCTTGGAGCTGGGACCTTGTTTCTTGGGTTCTCCATTGTATACACAATGCCTGGCACAGTGCAGCACCCAACAACCATGGTCAGTGAGTGAGTGAGTGAATGAACAGCACTGGCCTGGGAATTAGATAAGATAATGGATGCAACAAGCTTAACAAAGTGCCTTGGTAAGGATAAGGGTTCAATAATCGTTAGCTGTTCTTTCTACCACCAATTCTACTGGAGTTATTCTTCCAGCATGTTAACCACACCTGGCCATGTACCAGGCACAGTGAGACTGCTAACACATCAGAGCTATAGCTAAGAGCTTTACACGTACTCTTTCCCTTAGTTTCACAACCACCCCAGGAGGTAGGTATTATTATCATCCTCGGTTTACAGATAAGAAACTGAGGCACAGAGAGGTAAAGTAATGTGCCCAAGATCACACAGCTAAGTGGCAGAGCCAGGGCTGGAAGCCAGGAAGTCTGGCACCAGCATCCATCATCACTAATTAAACAGCTTGTATCTTGTGGAAATAAGTAAGACAGAATCTCTGCTCCCAGAGAGTGGGCCAGATACATAAAACAGAGTGCCCACCACACAACTGTTTAATTAATTAATTAATTAGTAATTCATCGCCTTTGTGAGGAGGGGAGCCACTCTGAGCCACAGAAGCCAAACTTACTGTCTGTTTTCCGTGAGATTTACCTTCACAGACTTACCTTCATTTAAGCTAAGAGGTCATTTTAAGCCATAATTTCAGCTTTTTTCAATTCTGGGGGATTCAGTGGAAGGGCAGGCTTACCTGAGATCTTTTCCTTCGAAGATTGGTGTGGGAAGATGTGGAGTTTAGGGAGGTAGGCAGAAGCGTGACTGTTGATTATATTCAAGATTATATTTGAAATCATTTATAAAACGTCACATAGAAAACGGTCCTTTAAATGGAGACCGATGCTCCTTCACGCTGCCATTTTTCTCCCCTCCACCCGTGAGAAGTGTTCTCTTTTTACTGTCTCTCCCCCTCCCACCTCTGATCAGCGTACAGGCACATTTCAGAGGAGCCAAGAATTAAATCACAACTACATTTCTCTCGCTGTCTCTCAAACAAGTAAGACGGTTCACTTCCATTGGCTCCTGGAGGCCAGTGGAGGGTTAATAATAATAACACTCTGTATTCATAGGCCGCTGTGTGGCAGGGAGTGCCTGCAAACATCATCCTGCAGCAGCCCATATTACTAACTGGTAACTGGGCTCTCAGCCTTAAGTCATAGGCTGGAATGAGACCCCACAGTCTAGTGAGAACCAAAAGCTATGTCTAAAAATGGCTAGATCCAAGGGTTAGTGCTCTGTAAGAGCAGCCAGCATTTCCTTGGCCCCCACCCTCCATGCAGGCCCTTCCTCCTGTCTGAAGATCTCGGTGCTTCACCTCTAAGATGAGCTCAACAAGGGGAAAGGCAGTTAGAGATGCTTTCTGCTGCTAGTAACAGAACATCTGACTAACACAAACAAACAAGGGGCTGCCAGAATCCACTCATTAGCTCAATGATGTCAGGGCAGTGTCTCTGCAATTCTCTCGGCCTTTCCCTCATGGTTATAAAATGGCTGCTACAGCTCCAGGCATCACGTCCACATTCCAGGCAGGATGAAAGGCAGAGGAGAGCAAAGACAACTCTACCTATCCCTTTTACCAGTAAAGCAAAAGCTTTCTTGGAAGCCTCACTTCACCCACAACAAATTTCCACTTACATCTCATTCTCTAAAGTAGGACCACATTAAAACACCTAGCTGTACTCTAGATTGACTAATCAAGGGAGAAAATGTTGGGAATGAGTGCCGGGTTAATCCGCTAGCAGTGTAAGGTAGTGGAAAGAGCACTGCCCCAGGAGTCAGATGATCAGCCTCTTCTACCATCTGGGACTACGGTCTCAGTTTCCTTGCCTGTAAAATGGGAAGTATTGAACCAGATGATCTATAGCTCTGACACTGAGTCAGTTTATGACTTCTACAGAAACACCTGGGGCTGACATAGAAAGAGTCAAAAGGCTGTGATCCCCTGCTCCTTACTCTACCCTGAAACTGTAGCCCTAAGTGCTGGAGCCTAGTCTAGGAGGAAAGGAATTACAGCCATGGGGAAATCAAAGGAACTGGAGAGTCAAGACACTTGAGTTCCCTTTCCTTGTTCAAACTGCTAACTGCCCAAGGGTTTGAGTGTGCTCAGTATAGAGTCTTCCAATCGAAAGTCATGTAACCTGAAATAACAGTAAATTAAGAATGTCAAACATTGAATGAAACTCTACTAGGCACCAGACGCTATGCTGAGCTTCACCTGCATTATCTCGTCAAGTCCTAACAATCCCATAATGTAGGTGTTATTAACACACCTATTCGATAGATGAGTAAACTGAGGTCCCAAGTCATGCCCTTGCCCAACTTCACACAGCTATGAGGTGGAGGAGTTCGGGTTCAGACCCAGGGACTCGTACCTACAGCCCATGTTCTTTTTTTTTTTTTTTTTCTGTGCTTCTGACAATTTATTGGAAGAAAAAACACATGTCACTTACAGAGCCTGTGCCACTCCAAGTGCCCCAGGGGGATGCTGCTCTATTAGCTGGAGAGAGCAGCCCAGGTTCTTAACACAACCTAACATTTATCCTCTACCCATCCGTTATCCTGCTTATCCTCATTCCCATGGCAACCCTATGGGGGATGCATTGTCCTCGTCTTCTACAGATGAAAAAAGCGAGTCTCCAAGACATTACATGATTGACCTAAAGTGACCAGCTGGTAAGTGCTGGAGGGTGAATGGGAACACAGCGCTTGCCCTGAGCCTGAGCCGTGCCCTTGCCATGGTGCCGCCGTGCTGTATGGGAGTGTGTCAGGGCAAGAGGCCCGGGGAGGCTCCTCGCCTTTGGATCTGTCCTTTGTAAGCCCTGCCACAAAGCCAATCAGTGCTGACCTTGCTTGGCCTGGAATTTGCTAATTCCTGCTAATTCTGGAATCTGCATTATTAGTAATAGCCCGGGGAGGGGCATCCTTAGATGTGTTGCTCCTTCGGGGGTTTCTGTGGCAGCCGGGGGTGTTGGAAGAGCTGAGTCATGACAGGAGATTGACAAACACCACGGCTCAACCTCCACCTCAGCCGGCTGTCCTGGGGCTCAGGGTGGCCAGTGATGGGGTGCGGGAGGGGAGGCTGAGCCCCTCAGCCCCTGTCTCTGACCCTCAGTCCCTACAGGAGCTGAATGCAAATCACATGACAGCCGTGCCTTCCAGGAAGATAAAACGCTGGTCTGAGGGATTCTGGAAGCCTGACCCTTCGGACCACAATTTACAGCTGTGCAGTGTGCGGATCCCCCTGCCACGAACATGGTGGTAACGCCAGCCTCCCCTTAAATCCCACAGCGGACCCACGTCCCAGCCATACTCAGTTCCAAGGTGGAAGGGGGCGGGGGCCCTACTTTTGAGCATGCAGCATCATCGGGATGCCTTCAGGAGTCAAAAGGAAGCTCAGAAGATCATGTCATGTCAACACCCCCACTTCCTTCAGTCCACACATCCCCCTTACTACAGCCAAGTAAAGAGGGGGTGCCCAGGGACTTCCCTGGTGGTCCAGTGGTTAAGACTCCAAGCTGCCAATGCAAGAGGCACGGGTTCCATCCCTAGTAGTGGAACTAGGATCCCACATGCCGCACGGTGCGGACAAGAAAATATATATATTTAAAAAAAGAGGGGGCCCCCAAACAAGGTGAGCTCCTAGTAAGACCCCCCTGCCTCCCTCTCCCCTGGCCCAATACTCACGACTGCCAAATGTCTGGAGACCCCCCCGGGTCTATTCTCATCACGGCCTTTATGTCCATTTGCGTCAGTCCCCAGTAGGAGCCCAGGACCCCCGGCACTCTCAGCCTCTGGACACATCCTCCTTCGGTTCTACAGGTGGTGCGGCCGACCCTATTCCGGGACCCCCTTCCCTACTTTATTCTTCCCCACAGCCTTCATCCCCATCTGAAATTCTCTATGTTTTATTTACTGATTTGTCCATTTTCCACCTCCCACATCTGACAGTAAGTTCCGTGAGGGCAGGGATATCACCACCTTAGCCCCAGTATCTTGAAGGTCCTGATACACAGTCAGACATCTACGGATAGTTGTCAAACAAATGAAGAATGAAGAATGAGCGCAGAAAGGGATGCCTAACTAAAAGCGGCTTGCAGAAATGTATCTTATGTCTCAAGAAGCGCACAGACAAATTGCTTCCGGGGTGTATAAATCACCAGCTCCATGACGTAAGGGGTCCAGCTGGTTTCTCTGTGGTTCTCCTGGCTTTTCCATCATGCCTGCAAGATAGCTGTCCCAGCTCAAAGCGTCACATCTTGATGTGACAATGTCCAAAGTCAGGAAGGAGCAGGTGTCCACCCTCTGCCCCTTTTTAAGGATGAAGGGAAATTTTCCCACAAGTCCCCAGCAGCCTCATGGGACAATCTGCATCACATGTTTATGCCTCAGCCTACCATTGGCCAGGAGAATGGGATTACGGTCTTCAGCTTACACCAATCAGCATTCAGTTTCCACCTCCCAACTAGGGAGGGGCCCATGGAGTATCTGGGAACTCATTACCTCAACAAAGCCTGGATGCTCTAAGGAGAAAGGAGGTGGGAAGGAAACGACTATGGCGGAGGCTGTGCTGGGCATCTGCCATGGATGCCTTAATTTTAAATGCAATCTCCTCCTTCATTATGCTTTCCACACGGGCAGAACACTTCACTGTTCCCCAATGCTTTACTGCCTCTTACTCTACTTTATCCCTCACAACGTGGGCATGACAGATAGTGTTGCCAATTCACAGAGGAGGAAACTGAGAACTAAAGAAACAGACATCTCCAAGTGGTGGCAAAACCGGAAGTGATTGCCACGTGGGTCTGACACCCAAGTCAAGAATGCTCTTTCCATGGTATCAGAGTGTCTTCCTGATGAAGGTTACATTATATAGAAAGCTCCTTTCCTTGGGAGAACCTCAAATTAATCAATCAATCAATCTCGCTCTCTCTCTCTCTCTCTCTCTCCCTCTTCCATATATGTATATGTATAAGTATATTTGTAACATCATTACTTTCATTCAATGTAATCCCTATAAAACCAAGTGGCAGCGGCTTCCCTGGTGGCACAGTGGTTGAGAGTCCGCCTGCCGATGCAGGGGACACGGGTTCGTGCCCTGGTCCGGGAAGATCCCACATGCTGCGGAGCGGCTGGGCCCATGAGCCATGGCCGCTGAGCCTGCATGTCCGGAGCCTGTGCTCCGCAACAGGAGAGGCCACAGCAGTGAGAGGCCCGCGTACCGCAAAAAAAATAAAATAAAATAAAAAAACCAAGTGGCGGGACTTCCCTGGTAGCACAGTGGATTAGACTCCGCGCTCCCAATGCAGGGGGCCCGGGGTTCGATCCCTGGTCAGGGAACTAGATCTCACATGCATGCCACAGCTAAGAGTTCAAATGCCACAACTAAGGAGCTGGCAAGCCGCAACTAAGGAGCCCGTGAGCTGCAACTAAGGAGCCCGTCTGCCGCAACTAAGACCTGGTGCAACCAAATAAATATTTTACAAAAAAAAAAAAAGTGGTCTTAGGGTTCTACCTAGACCCAATATTGCATGTGACCCAGTATCGTATTCCAAACCAACAGTCTCTATGCTCTTGTTTTCTTCTTTTGAAAAGCAAGGTAAATCCTTACTTGAAGAGCCTCACATAACTTCTAAAGAAGGAAAGTCTATAACACACAACAAACATCTCACAACTCCTCTTTCCTCAACTGTCTCAATAGCTCCCATGAATCACCCTCCAAAATCCTCTTCTCCCTTTCTCCAAACTTACCTAAACTCTTCCCCCAATCAGTCCATCTTATCTTTCTTCCCTCTTCTCACACCTTTCATGTGTATTCTTCTGGCTTTGAGCTGTATCTTTCTGCATTTCCTTTTCCACCCACATTAATCAATCCAGCCAGCCTGAGTGACTGTTTCTGCCCTGACCCATTATCTCAGCCCTACACAAGGGCCCAGGAACAAACCTGACACAGACCGAATCGCCTCGGTAGCCTGGGGAGGGAGGAGGATGTGCTGTATCACATGGTAACATTCTCCCCATGCCAGTCACAAGTCAGAAGTTCAAAGAGCTTCTCACACCAGCACTGCCTCTAGGAGCACCTGATGAAGAAAGACACGGTGAACGAGAAAACAACCTTCCTCCTTATTCATGATGCCTTTTCATGATCTAAAAAGCAGTTTCCCTTTCAATTGTCTCACCCAATCTTTACAACAAGCCTGTGAAGTGACTGTTATGCTCATCCCCATTTTACAAATGAGGAAATAAAGAATCAGAGAAATAGAATGGTTTGCCAAAGGACAGAGCCAGAAGGAGACCTAGAACAGTTCTGGCACATGGTTATTGCATAAATGAATGCCAACTTGAATGCATGGGTGGATGGATGGGCAGAGGGATGAATGAACAACTTCAAAACCCATATATGTTTCACCACATCACACTGACCCCAAGACAAATGCTGCTTCTGGAAGTTTCCCCAAAGATATCTCCTCTGAATTCTCTTCTCAGGAATTCCAGAAACCATTTTGACAGCGGCACTAGATTCACCCTGTAGCCCTACATCAGGTCCCACCTGGGCCCCCATCCCTAGAGCCCTCCTCTCCCCACCACCAAGGCCATTCAGCAAGCCTGCCCTGGCTGTGGGTTCAGACCCACAGTGAGGACTGAGCTTCAACGGGATGGATTTAACCACTTGACACTCTAAGTGGGGTCCCCAGCCCAGCAGCATCAGCATCACCTGGGAGTTTGTTAGAAATGCAGAATCCCAGGCCCCACCCTAGATCGCCTGAATACAAATCTGCATTTTAACAAGATGCCCAGGAGACTCACAGGGGTGACAGCAGCCTCAAGTCTTCTTTTAGGGTACAGCACCATGCTCTTGGCCTGACCCTTCCCTTGTGCCTCACTTCTACAAGGAGAGCTTTGCCTTGTTTCCAAGAGAGATCCCTGCCTACATTCGACTTATGATAACTACGTCCCTTCATTGTTCCCAGTAAATGAATGTTTTGGGGAGGGGCCCTGCTTACCAGCCCCGCTCTCTAAGGCTGAGAGCCCCAGTTTAAAATCTCACAGTCTTAGTACAAGTAGGTTCCCATATGTCTATAGATCATGGATAGACTTTGAAATTAGAAAAACCTGTATTTGAATCCTGGATCCACTATTTAACTTGAAGTATACTGCAAACTCTCTAAGTCCTACCTATGAAATTAAGGCATAAACCTCCAATGCAGGATATTTATGAGTATTTCATGGATCACAGAAGAAAAAGCCATTGGCCCAAGATAGGCACTCAATAAATGTTAGTTCTGTTTCCCTGCCCCTGCCATAGATGGCTTTGTTAAACCTGCAGACGAACCTCTGGGGTCCTGACATTGTGAATCTGTAATTACTCCCCTAAATTTTTTAGGATGCTCTGGGCTACAGGTAATAGAAGACCCAACTGAAAGTGACTTAGATGATAAGGAATTTATTATCTCACATAACAAGAAATCCAAAGAAGTCCAGGATTGGTAAATTCAGTGATTCAACACCTTGAAGGACCCAAGCGCTTACTTGCTCTCTGCTCTACAATCTTCATCATGCTTTATGGGCCCAAGAAGGCTACAGTATTTTCAGGCATCACACATCACATCCAGCAAAAAGGAAGTTTCCTATCATGTACTTTTTAAAATCTTTTCAGAACAACAGACAACAGGCCTCCTCTCAGTTCCCTGGGCCAAGACTGGCTCATACACCTATGCCTGAACTATTTGTCGGTTTGACCACTCATGATCTCCCTGGGGCTGAGTAACGGCCCAGCATCTAATGAAGCACATAATTCCTCCGAGCGGGGAAATGAGGTAGGGGAAGCTGTTGGCTCATCAATCAACAGTATCTGCTACCCACCTGCTTCCCAGGGTGGGCCTTCCCTCCACTGCCTGCTGCAGTAAAGCGCCACCCAAGCGCATGGCCATGCTCTCAATGTGCCCATTCTGCCTACGGCACTGCTTCTCAAACTCACTTACACCTTGGAATCTCTTGGAGAATTACTTTTTAAGTACCGATGCCTGGGTCTCCATCCCAGAGATTCTGATATTAATCGGTCCAAGGTGAAGCCTGAGCCTGGAGATTATTTAAATCTCCTAGAATAAGCTAATGTTTGAGAACCACTTGTCGGTTCCAGTAGTTCTCAACCATTAAGGTGCATCAGAGTTTCTGACTGAGCAGGTCTTGCATTTCTACAAGTTCCCAGGGGATACCAATGGCACTGATCCAGGGACCACACTTTGAGAACCAATGGTCTAGATTACTGCTTTTTAAACTTCAATGTGCATAGGAATCACTTGGAGAATCTTGTTTAAATGTAGATGCAGATCCAGTAGGTCTGGAATGGGGCCCGGGAGTCTGTATTTCCAACAAGATCCCAGGTGATGCTTGCAGCCCAAACTGTATTGCAGGGTCTAGAATAGGGATCAGAAAACTAGGGCCCATGGGCCAAACCCAGCCCACTGCCTGTTTTTGTAAATAAAGTTTTATTAGAACACCACCTCACTCACTTATTTACACATTGGCTATGGCTGTTTTTGCAGCAGCGGCAGAGCTGAGTGGTTGCGATAGAGAACACATGGGCAGCAAAGCCAAAAACATTTACTATCTGGTCCTTTACCAGAAAAGTTTGCGGACCCCTGGTCTAGAACGATAACCGGTTCTCAAACTTGGCTGTACGTTGGAATCAGCTTTGGAGTTATAAAAGCTACTGATCCTATTCCCAGAGATTCTAACGTAATTGGCATGGGGGTTCAGTCTGGGCCTCCAGATTTCTATAAACTTCCCAAATGATTCTACTGTGCATTTGAGAAACGCAGGTCTCCCGGACACACCCCCAGCCCTGCAGCCGTGCCAGTACTTACATCCTTCACTTTAGCTGGAATCTGCTTCCAGAAGAACTAGGCTTCTGCTTTTATCAGCTGGTTTAGTTAAACACAACAGCCAGCTGGGTCCTGAGCCCTGCCCCTCCCCAGGGGAGAATTTTGGAGGAGTTTCTGCTTCTTCCAATATGTCAGGTTTTGCATGCTCATTTGCAATACATAAATGGACATTCCCACCCATTCCCAGTTAAACTTCATTCAATCTGCAAAAAAAAAAAAAAAAAAAAAGTCCATCCTGACCCCATCCTACTGAGACAGTCACCATTGTCTGGATTGAGCCATGGCATGAGGCCACACACCAGATGTGCTCCTCAAAACATGAGAATTGTCCTTCCCGGAAATAAGGAAAAGAGAGAATCACTGGTAACAGGAGGGGAGTTTTCAGGCCTCCCTTTCCAAATGTAGTGTATACAAGACCTCGGCAATGGGCTCCAATTAAAGTCCCTAGGAGTCCCCTGGTTAAAATATTTGCATATCGCACAGGGAGATCAGCTCGGTGCTTTGTGACCACCTAGAGGGGTGGGATAGGCAGGGTGGGAGGGAGGGAGACGCAAGAGGGAGGAGATATGGGGATATATGCATATGTATAACTGATTCACTCTGTTATAAAGCAGAAACTAACACACCATTGTAAAGCAATTATACTCCAATAAAGATGTTAAAAAAAATTTGCATATAGCCCTTTAGTAAACCCCAGCTTTAGAAGGAGAAATGTTGAAAGAAAAAAAATCAAATGGGCACTGCAGATAAAGCAACTGAAGGTCACGAGGTTATTTCCCAATTTTACATCGCAGATAACGACAGAACCAGATTTTGACACCTACTGACTCGTTACATTGTGATGCACAGTCTTATAACGCATGTGTGTTCTTTTTTTCATTTGAGTTAGAAAAAACACGTTCCAAAAGGTCCCAGCCCTGATCACTGGATGCCTGTTATCCTCGGATCCATGACAAGACAAATACAGTGCTGGCTGCAGCTGTCAGCCAGAGCGAGAGAAAGTTCCTTCTAGCTCCTGCCAGGCTGAGGGAAGAGGCTCGATGTGCAGGTTCAACGTATGGAAAAGGTCATACGCATCCCTCTGTTGGCGTGCAGTGTTGCTTCGGCAGATACTGACCATCGCCTGCCTAGGCGTCATTCCTCCCTTCTCCCTTGCTAATAAAACGTCCGTTTCATTCAGGTGACAAAGTGCCTAGCTCAGGAGATAAACCATGACTGATTGGTCCAAACTAGTTGTACAATCTTATTTCCCTTTGCCAGGTATTAGGTCTGAGAATGGGCATTCGATCCAGTTCTGGAAAAAAAGATACTCAGAGGAGACAACCAGGTGCTTCTGGGAAAGCTATTTCTATCTAGTAAGAGGGAGACATCCTCTCCCTTACTGTTTGGTCACTGCAGTGAGGGCATGATCCTCAAAGCTGAGGCAACCATACTGCCCTCATGATAAAAGACATTACCCAACACACAAGAATACTTGACAGAGCAGAAAGATAGGAAGATCTGGGTCCCTGATGACACCATTCAGTTGCTGAAACAGCCCTGTAACTACCTAATTTCCTGTTAGGCAAACAATTAATCTCCTTGTGCTTTAAGCCACTGGTAGTTGGGTTTTCTATCACTAGCAACCAAACACATCTATATTAGTTATCTATTGCTGCATAAAATCACCACACACTTAGCCATTGAAAACAACACATGTGTTTGATCTCAGTTTCTGGAGGCCAGGAATCTGGGCACAGCAGAGTTGGGTCTTATGCTCAGGACCCCTTAAAGAGGCTGCAGGCAGGGTGTCTGCTGGGCCTGGGGTCTCATCTGAAAGGACTCTGGTTGTGAAAGGATTTGGTTCCCTACTGGCTGTTGCCTGGAAGTCACCCTCAGTTCCCTGCCATCTGCTCTTCCCCAGAGGGCAGCTCACAACGTAGCCGTAGCCGCTGGCTTTATCAAAGCCATCAGGAGAGAGATTCCACAAATATAACGGAAGTCAGCATCTTCCATAATCCAGTCACAGAAGTCTGCACCTTTGCCATATTCCACTGGGTAGAAGAAAGTCACAGGCCCTGCCCACTCACACAGAAGGATTTAGACATGGCAGGACTGCCAGGGGGTGGGCATTACTGGAGCCATCCTTCAGCCTGCCCAGCATCCTTATTGATACATCTATTGATCAAATTCAGATTAAAATCTTCCCCTCCCACCTCACCTGGATCCTGAGTGAAACAACCCAACTCCTATAAAATACTTTTAAGGCACTTGGGAAATTTTGAATATAAACTATACATTAGATGATATGAAGAAAATAGTGTTAATTTTATTAGGTGTGCTAATAGCACTGTGATTCTATATAAGAAAATGACCTTTTTTTTTTTTCCTTTTATCGCCATGGTGTGCGGCTTGCAGGATCTTAGTTCGCCAACCAGGGATTGAACCCTGCCCCGGCAGTGAAAGCTCAGAGTTCTAACCTCTGGACCACCAGGGAATTCCTGAAAATGACCATTTTTTAGAAATACATAACAAAGTATGTTGGGATGAAATGCCATAGTGTCTGAAGTTTACTTTCAAGTATTTCAGCAGGGAAAAAGGAAAAGAAAATGGATAGAGCAAATGTAACAAAAACACAGTAATTATTGATGAATATATGAGAAGTCATTGTACTATAT
The DNA here is from genome assembly GCF_005190385.1 of Monodon monoceros. Taxonomy (NCBI): domain Eukaryota; kingdom Metazoa; phylum Chordata; class Mammalia; order Artiodactyla; family Monodontidae; genus Monodon; species Monodon monoceros. The sequence goes on from NW_021703783.1 coordinate 88,446,915, forward strand.
CTCAATTTTTGAGTATGTTCAAGTTTTCTATAATTATTATTTTAAATCTGGCTGTTCTTTTATGACCTCCATAAAGCTAAGAACTCCACATTAAACATAGAAGATTGAGCAAACTTGTGCTGAGAATACACAAGTGGCTCTGAGCTGATGTCCTCCAAGGTCTGTCCCTGGCTCCCTCTCCATCCTGCTGCTTTCCTACACATATGCTCTCACCCTGCCAACCGAAAACAACCTATTTCCCCAAACAGACCACGATCCTTCATGCCCCCTACAAGCTTTTGCATATTCTGCACCTTTCCCTGGTGGTTTCTTCCAACACCTTCCTCAATGCCATCTACCTATCTGGTCTACCTCCAAAATTCAGCTCAAGTGTCAGATCTTCAGTGAGAACTTTCCTGACCCCATCTGCTATGTAGAATGGACCCTCCCTCTCTGGAGCTCCCACTGTGCCTTGTGCACTATAATGATTATTATAGTATGTACCACAATGTATTGGAATTATCTGTCTTCATATCCGATTTCCCCACCAGGCTAACAGCTTCTTGAGAATATAAGATTTCTCATTCATCTCTGTATCCAGTGATTAACACAGGGCTTGGCACACGGTAAGTGCTAAACAAATGTTTGTTGAACAAATAAATGAGAGATCGAATGAATAAATAAATGAATGAAAAAATCTATACATCCAATTGCAATCTATTGATCGGGTAGAGATGAGTCCTGGAAGAGCATCAGCTCACTAAGTGATTTCTGCAAACCAGCTGTGCCTCCCTCACCATCTGAGTCTCCCTTGGTCTAAATATGGCATCGTTGCAAATCCCAATACAGAAAAGACTCCAGGACGCTGATATTAAGACAAAGCACCAAGCACAATTCCTTTATATGGCTCAGAAACAGACACCAAAAACAATTTTTAAAGAGGAGCTGCAGAAATTGTCTTCAAATTGATCTTGGAAAGGACAGCTTCGTTGGCAGCTACCATTCTGTGCGGGTAGTGCTCAGAACAACAGGGCCATGGGATAGGAAGGCAGATTTGGGCTCAATATTGTGAACTTTCTTGAGGCAAGTTCCCCATTTTCTGAAGAAGTTCCCCACTTACCCAAAAGCGAACAGTTACTTACCAAGCACCTATGGTTCCAGGTGTTGGGTTACTCCCAGGAACAGCATAGAAAGGTAACTACTTTTGGAAATGACATGCTGGATAAGCCAAGGCAAAGTCTGGGTGATTCCAAGAATATTGCAGAGGGGGTCCTTTCAACCTAGACCCCCAGACATTGGACCGGATAATCTCTACAGTTCCTTCCAAACCTCAGAGCTGTTTTTCTTGTCCTAATGCTCCTTTCCCAGTTATAAATTTCACATAGTGGCTTCTAGGCATCTTCTAGGGAGGCTGGAGAAGATACTAAATATCTTCTATCGAAGAATGTAACCTGAATCATATCTCAACAAAGGGAGACAGAGGGAGGGAGGGAGGGAAAGAAGCAAGAACCTCAGGGACAAGAACCCAGACAGGCAGTCTGAGCAGCAGATCCACAGGGCAAGGGTGGAAGAGGGGCAGAAATTAAGGCCACTGGTGTCATCTAGGTGAGAGATGACAATCACAGTCGTGGACACAGACCTGGGAAAAGCTGGGGGGAAAATGTAAACTTGAGAAAGCAAGAACCACGTGCCTCTGGTTTGCCATTATATTCAGAACTTGGCACATAAGAGAGAACACAAAATTGAATAAATATATAGTAATGGAAGTGGGTGGGAGGGAACAAAAGCAAGAGGGCCATTATGGTTGGGATGATTGGGGTGAGGGGAGCTTTATGTATGTGAGAGATGTGAAGAGTACAAGAAATAAGGAGAAATGAGTATTACGAACTTTTGTGGGCTTCCCTGGTGGCGCAGTGGTTAAGAATCTGCCTGCCAATGCAGGGGACACGGGTTCGAGCCCTGGTCTGGGAAGATCCCACATGCCGCAGAGCAACTAAGCCCGTGAGCCACAACTACTGAGCCTGCGCGTCTGGAGCCTGTGCTCCGCAACGGGAGAGGCCGCAACAGTGAGAGGCCTGCGCACCGCGATGAAGAGTGGCCCCCCGTTCGCCGCAACTGGAGAAAGCCCTCGCACAGCAACGAAGACCCAACACAGCCAAAAATTAATTAATTAATTTTTTAAAAAAAGAAGTTTTGTTATGCCTTTTAATGCCAATTCTCTTTGTCATTTTCTCAAGAGGATTGCAATAAAAAATTAAATTGCCTGTTCAGCTACTTTTGGGTTCTGGACTGATCATTCTTTGCATGAGATTCCTGTTGAAAACAGATCAAAAGTGGCCTACAATTTATATGAGTGATGATGTTTTTAACATGATAAGAGACCACAGCATTAGTCAACCGGCAATGATATCTTTGAGATGCCAGTCTTATGCAAAATGAGAATGCCATAGCATTAGCTCGACATACAGCAAACTTAAAAGTCATTCCTGAGGTTCACTGATCTACAGTCAACTGGTTGTCTGGTCTTGTTAGATTGTCCAAATTTCCTTTTTGTGTTTTTTTCATGCCCTAGCTAAGGAAGAAGGCAGGAGTGGAGAAGGGACCAATGAGAAGATTTGTTGTGTGTGGTTTTAATAGGCAGTGACAGGTCCAGCACCTTGTGATACAAAAGGCCCCAGTAGCTCATGCAGCATGGGTTGTCCAAAGCAGCAGGAGAGGAACTCTCGGATGGATGTGCAACAGAAGTTAGATTCCCTCTGACTTCCCAGCGGGTCAGTGGGCCACTGGATTGGATGACCTCTCCACTGGTGGGCGTGGAAAATACTCTTGCCCTTGCGTTGTTCTGGGAGCCAGGTGCTGCTCCATCATTCCACTAAGGAACCACAGCCTTCAACATTTTCTTCCACTTCAATACAAAATATTACCTGAATTAATTCATGCAAAAGTCCCAAGAGTTAGCTATAATTGGCCTAATTTTATAGATCCCAGGGTCACACCGCTAGTAAATAGAGAAACATGATTCTCAGATCCAGTTTTCCAACGACTCTGTTATGGACTGAATGTTTGTGTTCTCCAAAATTCACATGTTGAAGCCCTAACCTCCAGTGTGACTGTATTTGGAGATGGGGCCTTTAGGGGGGCAATTAAGGTTAAATTAGGTCATAAGGGTGGGGCCTTAATCCTATAGGACTAGTGTCCTTTATAAGAAGAGGAAGAGACACCAAGGATCTCTCCCTCTCTCTCTTTCTCTCTCTCTTTCTCTCCCTCCCTCCCTTCCTCTCCCTCTCTCTCTCTGTCTCTCTCTGTCTCTCTCTCTCCCCTCCCCCCACCTGCACAGAGAAAAGCCCATGTGAGGATATAGTAAGAATGCAGCCATCTGCAAGCCAGCAAGAGAGCCCTCATTAAGAAACCAAATCAGCCAGAACCTTGATCATTGACTTCTAGCTTCCAGACCCGTGTGAAAATAATTGTCGTTCAAGCCACCAGTCTATGGTCCATTGCTCTGGCAGCCCGAGCAGACTAAGACAGACACCAGCACCTTCTTGATGTGCCCCTGTCACCTGCTCCAACCTCTGAACTTTGCTCATCCTACTTCCCTGCACTTAGGTCCCTTTCCTGGCTTAGATGCGCCAGCACCACTCGAATCTCTGAACAAACATCACCCTCTCCAACAAAACGTTCCCGACCCTCCTTACGCTGGCCCTGTACAGATGTCAGTAATCACGACAGCAACAAAAAACATTTATTAAGCACTAAGTGTAACCAGGCACTCTGCCATGCATGTGTCATTTACTCCTCCCATCCACTATTTCTATCCACTTTATCAAATAGGCACTATTTCTATCCACTTTATCAAATAGGCACTATTTCTATCCACTTTATCAAATAGGCACTATT
>NW_021703783.1:88450800-88633087 GCF_005190385.1 Monodon monoceros
TATCAAATAGGCACTATTTCTATCCACTTTATCAAATAGGCACTATTATTTCTACCCACTTTGCAGATGAGGAAACTGAGGGTAAGCACCTTGCCCAAGTAAGTGGCAGGGCCCAGATTCAAACGCTGGCAGTCTGACTCCAGAGCTTGTGACTCTCCAGAGCAAGCTCCAGACCTTGCCCAATCTCATAGCACGTGAACACCTGATCACCTGCCCTGTTTATCACTTTGTCTCCTCCCACCAGACTGTGAGCTCAGCAGGGGCTGGGACCTTGTCGACCCATCTCTGCATCTCTATGCCTCCAATGCCCAGCACAACGCCTGGTGCATCCTGGGCCTCACAATGGCTTGGGGAATGAATGAACAAATGAATGAATGAATGCCTCAACCTCACACTGGTAGCCACCTGTCACAGAGATCAGCAAATCTGCAGTGCCTTTGACTGTGGTTATTAACAAAGAACCTCAGTGTGGGATAATGAAAGTTACAGCGTGTGCCGTCTGTCCACACGGCCTCCCTCTGTCTCCATGCACACATGTCTGAGTGAACAGATAACTCACACTGAGATTTACTTAAAAGGCATTTAACTCAGCTCGCACGTCTGCCAACCAAGCCTATTACTTGCAGTAATCTATTCCATGCATTACCATTTTGAGTTCCAGCGCAGAGAGACTGTGGTGGGTTGGTAGGGTTATTTTTCCCCCTCTCGCCAGTTGAGTTATTGTCTGCTTTTGTGGAACAAATTGCTGTAAGTTGAGTCACCAGCACTCCAAAATGGGCGAAAATATTCTAGATGCTCTATGGGCAGCTGACAACATTACAGAAATACACAAAGTGTATGTCCAAGTTTACACAGATGGTGATGAGTTGTGAGGGATGTCGGGAGAAGGGAAGGGGTGGGGGGTGGCCTCAGGCAGAGAGATGCTCACAACATGCTATTCCTCCTGCAACGGGGTTCAGCCTCTAGGAAGGGAGTTTGGGAGGTGAAATGCCAAGAAGATTTCAGCTACGAGGATAAACAAGGGGGTTGATGGCTGGAAAAACCAGCTTGGGAAATAAAATAAAACCAGCCTAGTAGGGATGGTATTGGGGACATTGCTGGTGCCCTGTTCATATCCCCTTTGATGGCTCTTACCTGTCCTGTGTACCCATCACCCAGCTTCTAGGTGCTTTGATTCTCAAGGCTACACCTGTAAACTCTCTTTGGAAGCCTGCCCTTTGGGCTACTGGAGTGACTTTGCAACTCTGCAGTCCACCTCCCACCCCCAATCTCCAACCCCGTCCCCCCAGCCCCATGACAGCTGTCAGCCAGTGACTGTCTGGTGTGACAGTACGAAAGCCCAGAGCCCAAAGCTCCGAGTGGGGAAGTGTTCTGAGGTTTAATATCCACTCCAGAGCTTCCCATGGAACCAGACTGATGCTGGGGCTTCGCCTAAGGTCGCGCGGCTGCTAGGCTTCTTCCCCTTCCCTGTCCTCCTTTCCCAACTTGCTTAGAGGTTTCTCCGGGGAGCATCTTCTTAATAAACCACGTGGACACAAAGGTTGGTCTCAGGATCTGCCTCTGGGAAAGGACCCAGGGTTTGCAAGTCAGGAGGATTCTAACAACGGCAAGGGTCTGTGGGAGTGGATTGTGGGAAATCCAGGAGCTGATGGGGCAGAAGTGTCCGGGGGAATTGAATGGGAGTTGAGGGCAGCAGTGGGATCCCCAGAAAATCCATCTGGCGCCTGAAAGAGCAGGTCAGCTCCACCGACCACTCCAAAGATCTGGAAGGTATGTGATGACGCCACCAGGCAAATAAGAACTTTCCTGACCCCTTTTCCTCCTACCCTCCACATGCTCCTACCCAATGCTCCACAACCCCAGAGGAGCCAGAAATAGGAACTGTCAGTGGGAAAAAGAGAAGGACGGACCATCTCCTTCCCAAAGCCAGAGCCCTACCTGCAGTCGGCCCAGCTGGATGGGGGAGGGAGGCATCTTACCTTGGAAACACACTGAAGCTGACTAATAGATTGGACTGTACATTCCAATTTCCGAACAAAGGTTATCTTTTGTATCTTAAAGTGACCACAGGGGTTTCTCTTGCCTCAGCTGACCCACAGAGCCATGAGGACACCAGAATTTTCCTCCGGCACCAGGGAAGGGACAACTCTTCTAAAGCCAGGGTTAGAGGGACAGGAAGAGACAATAATAAAGTGACTTTTAGAATTACACCTCACAAGTCCTGAAAGTTCGACACACCAGGACACATATAATAGACATTTGTCATGGGTGTTATTATTACCATCTGTACTGTAATTGATTTGCTGCATATAATGGTTTCTTATGACCCTAAGACAGACACGTTGCCAATGGGAACACTCTGGTGAGAACAGAGACAGAAAGATCAGTTAGGGGGCTGCTGGGATGAGGGATGACGTAGCAAATGCCAGGACTGGCTACCTAAAGCCATTTGCATTCCCCTTTCCCCTGCCTCCCTCTCCTATAGAGCCTGAAAAGTGAAATACTCACCTCCCCAGATGCCCCTGAGACCCGTGGGAGTCATGTGACACGGTTCTTGAGACGTAGATGGAAGACTCTAGAGAAGGGTCTCCTTCCCAAATAAAAAGACAAAGGCTCTCAATTAAAAGGAGTGATGGCCTAGAATGTGGAAGTGATGCTCAGAGAAGAAGCAGCTATCTTGTGACCGTGAGAACCAATGTCAACGCTGAGGATGGTGGAAGAGAAAAGGTAGGAGGAGGGCTTCCCTGGTGGTGCAGTGGTTGAGAGTCCGCCTGCCGATGCAGGGGACGCGGGTTCGTGCCCCGGTCCGGGAAGATCCCACATGCCGCCGAGTGGCTGGGCCCGTGAGCCATGGCCACTGAGCCTGCGCGTCCGGAGCCTGTGCTCCGCAACGAGAGAGGCCGCAACAGTGAGAGGCCCGCGTACCGCAAAGAAAAAAAAAAAAAAAAATAGGAGGAGCCAGGGTCTCTGACGACATCCTTGGGCTTCCATTCCGATCCTGAAGTGCCTGTCCCAAACTTCTTTTTGCATATGATCAATTCACCCTTTACTTTTTTAAGCCACTACAGCAGAGTTTCTTGATACTCAGTCCTAGCTGATCTGAATGATGCGGGCTTGACCTAGAGAAGCTGTAGAGGGACAGAAGGCGGAATGCGGGTGATGCTTCGGAGATATAATTGATAAGACTTGACCCCTGATTGGACATGAGAGGAGGAGGGAATCAAGGATGAAAAGAGTGAGTGTCTTGCCCTAGATAAGGAATAGAGGAGTAGAAACAGATTTTAGTGGACAGAGGTAAATCCTCACCATTTTAACAAGTTGCTAAGAACTGAACTGTGTCCCCCTAAAATTCATATGTTGAACCCTAATGTGATGGCATTTGGAGCTGGGGCCTTTGGGAGGTAATTAAGTTTACATGAGGTCATGAGGGTAGCGCCCTCGTGATGGGACTAGTGAGCTTATAAGAAGAGGAAGGGACACCAGAGCTGTCCCCCTACCACATGAGGACACAACGAGAAGGCTGCCAGACAGAGGGAGGGTTCTCACCAGGAACCCAATCGGCCAGCACCTTGACCTTGGACTTCCAGCCTCCAGAATACTGCGAAATAAATATCTCTTCCTTAAGCCAGCCAGTCTAAGGTATTCTGTGTGGCAGCCCGAGCAAACGAATGCCTAAGTACTGTGTTGTGCTCATGAATGAGTTTTTTCTCCTATTGTCTCAAAGTTGTACACAAACCCCCAAATTTAGGACAATGGACACCAAATACTGTCACGTCTGAACAGAGCTGTGACACAGCCACGGAGGAGGATCTAAGGGCAGACAGAAGCACCTCTGGCCCCCAGTCATCCCCCCTCCCAGAGCCCCTCCAGCCTCTATTAGCAGAAGAGCTAATATCTAAATTTAAGGGGATGCATTAGAGAAGAGAGCCTTGATCTAGGGGGAGAGGGCTGCCACTTTCCCTTTCCTGCCACATACCCCTCTCCTCCCCCAGCCAACTTCAAGAAAACCACTTACAAAGATTAGGGCTCAGTCTCCGTTTGGGATCCCCCAGAAGGAGACCTTGACACAAGGGTTGAAGGACAAGTGGTTCACTTGAGAGATGATCCCAGGAAACACCAAGAGGGCAGTGAGAAAGAGGAGGGGAAATGAGGGCAGTGAAAAGGGTTTGGTTATTGAGCAAGGGACCCCTTGAACAACGGAGCTGAATCCCGCTGGGGAGTGCTGGGGTCAGGGAGGAGCACGAGCCCCAGAGCTATCCCCCATCGAGGGACGAGGGGACAATGGGGGTTAATTCGCCAACACTCATTAGCCATCAGCTGGGGGCTGCTGCTGGGCTGTTGATTCCCTGCACTTCTGTCTGCCACTCCTGCCAAGGCCCCCGTAGAAAGCTCTGGGGTAAAGAGATGCAGGGGCTGCCCCAGAAGTCAGCAAGTGAGCACTTTGCGGGGGCGGGGCACCCCAGCACCTGCTCCAGGTGGCCCGAAAGGAAGGAGGCTGAGTCTGTGTTAATGTCGCAGGCTTTCCAACTTTCCCTCTAACTCAACGGGGAAGAAAAGAATTGGAGAGAGAGGATGGAGGAAGAAGCTGCGAGCTCCACCGTCAGCAACGGCACGGGGGCGGGTGGTGAGGATGGCCAGGGGGCAGGACCGTGGAGAGGTCTCCACAGGGCCCTGGGAGAAACCCACACGGGGGCCCCTTGGCTCTCAACCTTCTCATCCCCCGCCCCGTGCGGGTCCCTGCTGCCCTGGGTCAAGTGTGCGCTGCAGGGAGGGAAGAGGGCACGAACTAGAATGTGGAATTGAAGTTCTCAGCTGCAAATAACCAGAGAGCTGTGGGATCCGCCTGCAGCAGTATGAGAGGGAGACAGTAGCGTGTATTGCGCCCCCACGTGGTCAAGAAGGTCCAATACATCCATATGGCGATGCTACTGAGTACCAAACACACAGCCCCGTGCTTGGCATCGGCGAGCTCGGTTAATCCGCTCAGCAACATTACGAGCAAGGCATTACTGTCCTGATTGTACAGCTGAGAAACGTGAAGCTCATAAAAGCCACAGAGTTTGCTGAGAATCGTACAGCTGATGTGTAGCGGAGTCTAAATTCAAACCCAGGCAGCTCTGCCTGACTTTTAGGTTAATTTTAGATGCCTCGTTCACTGACTGGTAGGTGGATAAACAAATCATGGTATATCCATACAACAGAATACTACTCAGTCATAAAAAGGAACAAACTACTGCTGCAAGACAGAACATGGGTGAATCTCAAAGACATTACCATACGTGAAAGGAGCCAGGCACTAAAGACCACATTCTGTGGGACGCCATTTCTGTGAAATTCCAGAAAAGGCAAAATAAAGGGACAGGAAGCAGATCAGTAGCCGCCAGGGGCCAGAGATGGGGGAGGCAAGGGGGCCATGAGGAAATTGGGAGGGGTTGCCAGAAATGTTCTATATCGTGAGCATGGTAGAGCTTATGCTCTTGTGTGCCTTTGCCAAAACTGAGATAGCCGCTTGAAATGGTCAATCACATTATATACAAATTATACCTCAATAAAGCTGATAAAAACCTTGGACGCCTGAGTTGGAAGTGCCAATGGAAATATCATGGCAGAGATGGGTCTGGAGTTCAGAGGACGTGCTTGGCTGCAGAGTTTGTGAGTCATCGGGGTTTCACAAAATAGACACCTGGGGAGTGGATGAGCTTACCGAGGGAGAATATGCAGAGCAAGAAAGGCAGAAAAAGGAGCATGCAACCCTGCAAAACCCCAAAATTAAAGGGGCAAAGCTCAGGAAGGAGACTGCAAAAGAACCATCAGAGCAATGGAAGGAAAAGCAGAAATGGTGTCCAAGAAGTGACCAGAGAGGGCTGTTATGTAAGCCCTTGGTTCTTCCTTGGCTAATGTGGCTCTGGAAACCAGGATGGCAGAGTGGGAGGAAAAGTGAAGCTAATGGGGGCAGCAGAGGGGGACAAGGCAGGAAAGGAGCAAAGCTTTTCCTGGTGCTTGAGCGGGTGCTGAGAAAAGGGTGGCTGATCCTCTCCCCATCCCCCTGCCCACGCTACCCACCCAGCGTCATCCTTGGTTCCTCAGACACAGAAACCCAAAAAACCACACCCTGCTGAGGACTCCAGACCTCCCCCAAGGGTGTTAGCAGAACCAAGGGGGCTCTGGCCATGTTAAGGCACAGGCTGGGTGCAGGGGTGGGAGGGGGCAGAAACAGAGAAATGAAAAGTCAGACGAGAGGCAGCAGAGGAGAAAAAAGGAGAGAGGATAGGGAGAGAATCTAGAGAAAATCTCTGGCCGGGAGGGGACTCATGAATTCTAGACCGCCTCCCCTCACCTCGGAAATTGAGCAACTGAGACAAAAGAGGAGAAAGAGGAAAAGATAAAAGCAGTGACACTGGCCGATGTTTGCGCCTCGTTTATTCACTCAGCAGACATGTGTAGACAGCTTACTGTGTGCTACAGGCCAGGAATCAAGGTCAAAAAGGGCAGAGTCCGGCTCTCTGGGGGTCCACAGTCCAAAAGAGGGGACAGCCATGTCCCGTGGAAAGTTACTCTCTGTGTTGCTCACGAGGGTCAGTGTCTCAAAGCTCCCAGCCCTTAGTTCTCAAAGTATTTGCGTGAGCCGGGGTCAATACAGATTTGGGGGGTCTGAAGCTTATTCGGAGATGCCTCTTGTGGAAAAATAATTCAAAATTATAAATGTAAAATTGGGTACAAAAGTAGAAGGGGTCTGTGCAAGTGAGAGACCCTGAAGCTTAAGCTTTTTTGGCTTTTATAGCAATTCCTGCTCTGACCACACTTAAGTTGGAGGGAAAGTAAGTACTTCTAAACTGGGCCAGCAGTGCCCTCTAGTGGAAACGCAGAGGAAAGCCTCAGAGAGCCCCAAAGCTTGGACACAGCTGCCCCGCGCAGCACAAAGCCAAGGCAGGCCAATTTGGCCATCGGCTTCCCCGAAGTTTCTCGTCAGCCCCAACTTCCAACCCCAGAGTTGTGTCATTATCATTAGAGGTTCAGAGATCAGCATGTACAGTTACCTGTAGTTGGATTTGAGGCAAGTTAGCTACCCTTCTGAACTTCAGTTTCCTTTCCCATAAATAAGATGTATCTGTATACGATTAAATTAACTGTCTACTTTGCAGGGTGGTTCTAAGGATTAAATAAGATGACTCACATGTAAGTGCTTTATACAAAGGGCAGTTTGATGTGTACGTTATTTTTTAAGGAAAATGTATTGACATTGACCTATGTTTCTGCTTCTCAATCAACTCTTCTGAAGAAATCACCTTTACTATGCCCCCAAGACGGACCATGCAGGGCCCCAGTTACACTGTGCAGGATGGAAAGGGGGTGTGTGTCTACCTCACGCACAACTCTGCAGCCCCCAGGAGAGTCAGGTGGGAGTTTATTCATCTCCGGAGCACCCCCAGCATTTCCCTTCCAAAAAAGTCTTTTAAAAAGTCGGTATGGGGACTTCCCTGGTGGCGCAGTGGTTAAGAATCTGCCTGCCGATGCAGGGGACACGGGTTTGAGCCCTGGTCCGGGAAGATTCCACATGCCGCAGAGCAACTAAGCCCATGCGCCACAACTGCTGAGCCTGCACTCTAAAGCCCGCGAGCCACAACTACTGAGCCCGCATGCCACAACTACTGAAGCCCGCGCGCCTGAAGCCCGTGCTCCGCAACAAGAGAAGCCACCGCAGTGAGAAGCCCACGCACCACAACAAAGAGTAGCCCCCACTCGCCACAACAAGAGGGAGCCCGCGCGCAGCAACAAAGACCCAATCAACCAAAAATAAATAATAAATAAATAAATAAATAAATAAATGGCCCTAGTGGGACTTCCCTGGTGGTCCACCGCCTTCCCTGCGCTTCCACTGCCAGGTGGCCCAGGTTCGATCCCTGGTCGGGGAACGAAGATCCCGCAAGCCACACAATGCAGCCAAAAATAAATTAATAAATAAATGCCCCTAGTGATGAAAATGAATAAATAAAATTTGGTACATTGCCACCATAGAATACTATACAGCTGTGAAAATAAATTACCTGGTTGTGTACGTGTCAACACAGATGGACAGCAAAGACAAAATTTTGTGTTTGTGCATTCTGCAGCTTGGTTTCTGATGCCTTCTCTTCTTTTTCCTCCCTGATCAGTCCAGCTAGAGATTTATCCATTTTATTGATCTTCTCAAAGGATGACCTTTTGAAAATAAAATAATTGGAGTAATTTTAGGCTTACAGAAAACTTGCAAAGATAGTCCAGAAAGTTCTCATACACCCCCCCACCCACCCAGTTTCAGGTTCCCTTTATATTACTATCTCACATTACTGTTGTATATTTGTCAAATCTAAGAAACCAACACTGATACATTACTATTAACAAAACTCTAGACTCTGGATTTTCCAGGTTTTCTATTAATGTCCTTTTTCTGTTCCAGGATCCATTCTGGAATACCACTTCGTGTTTTGTTGTGTTAGTGTCTTCTGGTCTGTGACAATTTTTCAGCCTTCCCTGGTTTTTCATTACCTTGACAGTCTTGAGGAGCACTGGTCAGGTATTTTGGAGAAGGTCCCTCAATTTGGGTGTGTCTGATGTATTTTCTTGTGATTTGGCCGGAGTAATGGATGTAGGGGAAGAATACCTCAAGGTGAAGTGTCCTTCTCATCTGGCATATCAGAGATGACTAGTATCATTTGGTTAAGGTAGCATTTGTCAGGATTCTACATCAACACTTACTATCTTCTCTTTCCATAATTTAGTCTTCAGAATTGAGTCACTAAGTCTAGCCAACTCTCAAATGGAGAGGTGGGAATTAAGCTCAACCTCCTGGTGGGGGCCAGCGGTGTCTGCATATACTATTTGGGATTCTTCTACAACGCATATTTGTCTCTTCTCCTTTATTTATTTATTCATTCATTCATTTATATCATTACAGACTCATGTATATTTATTTTATAATCTGTGTTACGATCCAATATATCATTTAGTTTGTTGCTTGAATTGCTCCAGCTTTGACCATTGGGAGTCCTTTCAGGCTGATTCATCTGTCCCTTTGACATACCCTCGCCCCCTTCTCTCTTTGTTAAGAACTCTCCTTACTTTCTGGTACTACGGACTGCTCCAGGCTCATCTGGATTTTCTCTTCCCCAGCCTAGAATCCATTTTTCAGTCTCATTTCTTTTCTCTATTTTTCCTCTGCTTTCCACTTTACTGATTTCTGCCCTTCCCTTTATTACTTCCTCTCTTCCGCTTATTTTGAGTTTAATTTGCTCTTTTTTTCCCCCTCATTTCTTAAGGTGAAAGTTGATGTCCTTGATTTAAAACTTTGACACCTGTCTTTTTTTTTTTTTTTTTAAGATGTTGGGGGTAGGAGTTTATTAATTAATTTATTTATTTTTGCTGTGTTGGGTCTTCGTTTCTGTGCGAGGGCTATCTCCAGTTGTGGCAAGCGGGGGCCACTCTTCATCGTGGTGCGCGGGCCTCTCACTATCACGGCCTCTCTTGTTGAGTAGCACAGGCTCCAGAGGCGCAGGCTCAGTAGTTGTGGCTCACAGGTCTAGTTGCCCCGCGGCATGTGGGATCCTCCCAGACCAGGGCTTGAACCCGTGTCCCCTGCATTAGCAGGCAGATTCTCAAACACTGCACCACCAAGGAAGCCCTGAGACCTGTCTTTTGCTGATAGATGTATTTAGTGCTATAAATTTTCCCCTAAGCACTACTTTAGCTGCATCTCACAAATTTGGATATGTTTTATTTTCATTCTAATTCAGTTCAAAATACTTTCTAATTTCCCTTTTATTTTTGGACCTATGCATGATTTAGAAGTATATTATTTCATCTCCAGATATTTGAGAATTTTCCAAGTACCTTTATGTTATTAATTTCTAATTTAATTCCATTGTTGTTAGAGAACATATTTTATATGACTTGAATCCTTTTTAAATTTAGGGCTCACTGTACAGTACAGTCTATCTTGGTAAATGTTCCATGTGCCCTTACAAAGCATGTATTGCTGTTGGGTGGAATGTTCTGTTAATGTCAACTAGGCCAATTAACATGCTGCTCAAGTCTTTAGTGGCATTCCTGATTTTCTGTTTACTTATTCTATCAGTTATTGAGAGACGGTTGTCGAAATCTCTGATATAATTGTGTATTTGTCTATTTCTCCTTACAGTTCTATCAGCTTTTGCTTCATGTGTTTTGAAGCTCTGTTATTGGACCATAAACATTTAAGATTGTTATATCCTCTTAATAAATTGATCTACTTATCATTGTGAATAAACCCCCCCTTTCTCTCTGGTAATATTCTTTACTCTGAAATCTACTTTGTCTAATATAAAAAGTTACTCCAGCTTTCTTTAGAATGTCTTAGGCTGCTGTAACAAAATACCACAGACTGGGTGGCTGAAACAACAAACATTTATTTCTCATAGTTGTGGAGGCTGGAAGTCCAAGATCAAGCTGCTGGCAGATCCAGTGTCTGGTGAGAACCCACTTTCTGGTTTGCAGATGGTCTTTTCCTCATTGTATCCTCACGTGGCAGAGAGCAGAACAAGAGAGAGGAAGAAAGCTCTCCTACATCTCTTTTTACAAGGGCACTAATCCTATTTGTGAAGGCTACATCCTCATGACCCTATTAACTCACAAAGGTCCTACCTCCAAATACCATCACATTGGGGATTAGGTTTCAACATATGAATTTGAGGGGGCGGGGGGGACTTCAGCCTATAGCACCATATTTTTTTCCATATTTTACTTTTAATTTATTTGTGCTTTGTATTTAAGGTGGGTTTCTTATAAGCAGCATATAGTTGGGAGGTTTTTTTCTCCAACCTGTCAATTTCTTTTATTTTTGTATTGTTCAGGCCATTTCCATTTAATGCAATTATTGATATGGTTGGTTTCAACCTACCATCTTGCTACTTGTTTTCTGTTTCTCCCATCTTTACTTTGTTCCCTTTTCTCTCTTTTTCTGCCTTCTTTTGGACTAATTAAGTATTTTTATGATTTCCTTCTATCTCTTTCTTTGGCTTATAAGCTATAACTCTTTTGAGTGTTTCTGTGATTGCTTCAAGATTTACACTATACATCTTTAACTTATCTCAGTCTGTCTTCAAGTGAGATTTACCACTTCATATATATTACAAGGATCTTTCAACACTTTACTTCTTTTTACCACTCTTGACCTTTGTGATGTTGTTGTCATTCATCTTATTTTACATATGTTTTTAAAAACCCACAATTCGTTGTGACTATTTTTGCTTTTAAAAGCCAATTTTCACTTAAAGAGATTTCAAAGAAAACAAGCTTTCACATTTACACACATAGTTACCACTCCCAGTGCTGTTTATTCCTTTATGCAGATCCAGATTTCCATCTGGGATCATATTCCTTCCACCTAAAGGAATTCCTTTAACATTCTTGTGAAGGTCTGCTGGTAATGAAATTTTTAGCTTCTGAAATTATTTCTTTTTTCCATTTTTATATCAGTTATAGCTTCATTTGAAAGATACTTTTGCTGGGTATAGAATCCTAGGTTGACTTCTTTTTCAGGACATTACAGATGGTGCTCCACTGTCTTCTGGTTTACACTGTTTCGAACAAGAAGTCTGATGTCATCCTTATCTGTGCTCTTTTTTGTGTAATATATGTGGGGTCCCAAAGGTCACCCACATATTCAGAAATCTGTTAGAAGGACTCATAGGATTCACCATATAGCTGTACTCATGGCTAAGATTAATTATAGCAACATATAAGGATACACAGTAAGGATACAATACAGTAAGGATACACAGTAGGGGTACATAGTGAGTATACATAAGGGGAAAAGACATAGGAACAGCCTGGAAGAACCCATGTACAGACTTCCTTATGCTCTCTCTCCCATAAGTCATCACACAGTGCACTCTTCCCCTGCAGTAAAAATGAAGGAACATGTGTGATATTCCAATCCAGAGAAGCCCATTGGATACTCAAAGCTTATAATGGGGGATTGGTCATGCCAACTCTGCCTAGCATGTACTAAAATTCCAGACTTCCAAAGAGAAAGCAGGTGTTCATCGTAAATCACATTGTTTGCACAAATGGCAGGCACAGTGCGCCACTCCTACCAGTTAGGAAAGGGTGGAAACCCCCCACCCCAAAATCCAACTTCACAGACACCAGCCAAGGGCCAAATTTTCTAAGGATAGTAGTCTTAGGCCTGCAATGTTAAGTCTTTTCTGCACAAAATGTTTTCTATTTATGCCTTTAAGATTTTCTCTCTATCACTGGTTTTAAGCAATTAGCTAATGATGTGCCTTGGTGTCATTTTCTTTATGTTTGTGATTTTGGAAAATTTGATACCAATATTTCTTCAAATAGTTTTTTTGTATCCTCTCTCTCTCCTCTCTCTCCTCTTTCAGGGACTCAAATTACACTTACATTAAACTTAATCTTTTCCTACAGCTCACTGATACTCTTCATTTTGGTGGTGGTGGGGTCTCTTCTCTCTGTTTCATTTTGCATAGCGTCTCTAGCTATATCTTAAAGTTCATTAAACTTTTCTTCTTCAGTGTCTAATTGACCATAAATCCCATTTAGTATATTTTCCATCTCAGACATTGTAGCTTTCATCTCTAGAAATTTTATCTAAGTCTCTTATTTTCTGATATTTTTGACATCTTTATTGAAATATAATTGACATGTATTAAACTGCACATATTTAAAGTATGATATTAGATGAAGTTTTGACGTATATAAACACCAATGAGACAATCGCCACAATCAAGGTAATAAAATAATATAGAGCGCATCCATAGACCACAGTGGAATCAAACTAGAAACAAAGATACAGAAAAATTTCCGCGTGCTTGAAAACTAAGCAACACACTTTTAATAATCCTTAAGTTAAAGAGGAAGTTTCAAAGAAATAGACAAATAACACTGAATGAATATAAAACATATGAAAATCATGGGACACAGCTAAAGCAGGGACAAGAGGGAAATGTATAGCATTAAATGCACACATTAGAAAAGAGGAATGTGGGTGACATCAGAAACATGGCAGAGTGAAAAATCTACCCTTGTCTCTCCCCGTCAATCTACAGCCAGTAAAAATACATCCACAATTCAACAAAGGTGCCTCTGCCCAACATAACAGGTCGCCGAAGAATTTCACACATTTGCACGTCTAAAGGTGGGTGGGCTGTAACACACAGAGGAGGGAACAGCAGCCATGGTTCCTGCAATCCTAGCCCTCTGACCAGGCAGCAGAGCCCACAGCTTCAGAGAACCCAGTGACAGCAAGGAAGGCAGCACACATGACTCCAGGCACCCAACCACACCAGTGCCCACAGCCACTGCTAACCGGGCAGCAGCAGCAGTGAGGCCTGGGACCCCATCCCTCCAGCTGTTGAGGCACCCGTGATCCCAGCCCCCGTCTCCCTCCATTCACAGTGGCAGAATTCATGAACCCAACAACAATGGACAAGGTAGAGGCACCTGCACGACCCTGGCTTCTCCCCCTGCATCGACCCCCTCCCTCCACAGCAGCAGAGCCTGTGACTCAGGGGGTCCCAGATGCAAGGGAACAGCCCACCATCCCAGTGATGACAGAGGCTCTGGCAGAAGCAAGGCAGCAAACACCCAGGTGGCACAAGAAGCAACAACAAAGGCACAGAGCCACACCTCTTACAGAGTCAGGGGAGGCTGGAAAGTGCCACGCTCAAATTTTACCAGGGGCAGCTCAGGCAAGAGAAACCAAAAATGTGTATGACAGTGCCACCTACCAGAAAACAAAAGAAAGGAATCAAACACCTAACCTGTCTTTTAATATCAGCAGAGGAATAATTCATCAAACAACATGAAGAGCCACAGTAACACTACACAAAAAGAAAGTGACAATTCTCCAGAAGCCAAACTTACAGTCACAAAATATTGCAATCTAATGGATAGAGAATTCAAAACAGCTGTCATGGAGAAACTCAACAAGATGCAAGAAAACACAGGAAGGCAGTTTAATGAGCTCACGAGTAAAATTAATGAACAGAAAGGATATTTTACCAAAGAGATTGAAATTCTAAAAAAGAACCAAACAGAAATTCTGGAGCTGATGGACACAATAAACGAGATAAAGAATGCATTAAAAAGCATTGGAAATACAGCAGACTATATCGAAAAAAAGAATTAGTGAGCTCAAAGGCAGAAATCTAAAAATGATACAAGAGAAAAGGTAAACAAGACATTTTTAAAATGAGGAAATCCTACAAGAGCTATTCAATTCTTTTAGGAAGGGCAGCATTAGAATGAGTATCCCAGAAGGAAAAGAGAAGGAAAAGGGAGCAGACAGATTATTTAAAGAAATAATAGCTGAGAACTTCCCAAACCTGGGGAAGGAACTGGATATATAAGTCCATGAAGCTAAGAGAACACCTAATTACCTTAATGCAAAAAGACCTTCTCCAAGACACATAGTATTAAAATTGCCAAAAGTCAGTAACAAAGAATTTTAAAGGCAGCTGGGGGAAAAGGATGGTAATCGACAAAGGAACTCCAATTAAGCTATCAGCAGATTTCTTAACAGAAACCCTACAGGCCGAGAGGGAATAAAATGACATTCTCAAAATACTGAAAGATTAAAAATTGTCACCCAAGAATATTCTAGGGGAGTTGCCTGGTGGTCTAGTGGTTAGGATTCAGCACTTTCACTGCCGTGGCCTGGGTTCAATCCCTGATCAGAGAACTGAGATCCCACAAGCTGTGCAGTGTGGCCAAAATTTTTTTAAAAATTCTATACAGCGGGGCTTCCCTGGTGGCGCAGTGGTTGAGAGTCCGCCTGCCGATGCAGGGGACGCGGGTTCGTGCCCCGGTCCGGGAAGATCCCACATGCCGCGGAGCGGCTGGGCCCGTGAGCCATGGTCGCTGAGCCTGCGCGTCCGGAGCCTGTGCTCCGCAACGGGAGAGGCCACAACAGTGAGAGGCCCGCGTACCGCAAAAAAAAAAAAAATTCTATACAGCAAAGTAATCATTCATATATGAACAAGAAATAAAGACCTTCCCAGACAAACGAAAGCTGAGGGAGTTCATCAACACTAGACCTGCCTTATAAGAGATGTTGAAAGGAGCTTTCTACCAGAAAAAAAGCAGTCAAAATACACAAAACTTTGAACGAGGTCATAAGCAGACAGAATCAGAAAACTGCAACTCTCTATCAGATTGTATAGGTTTTTACATGATGCTCTATTACAGCATAAAGGTTAAAGGGAGAAAAGAAGAAGGCAGAAAAATAACTACAGCTATCTCAGTTTGGTAACAAACTCACAACATAAAACGGGATCATTTAAGACAAAAGAAACATAAAAGGGTAAGAGGTAAAGGATAGAATACATAAAACTAAATGAAGATAAGATGCAAGCAACAGAAAAAGGACTACTTTATCTTTGAGGCATTTTATACAAGCCTCCGGGTAACCACAAAACATAAACATGGAGCATAGAAACACCATATTTTTTTAAAAACGAAATTCAGAAAAATATAGAAAACCACCAAACCAAACTGGCAGCCAGAAATACAAGGAAAAGAAACAATAGACATATAGAGCAATCAGAAAACAAAAAATAAAATGGCAGTATTGGGACTTTCCTGGTGGCGCAGTGGTTAAGAATCTGCCTGCCAATGCCGGGGACACAGGTTCAATTCCTGGTCCGGGAAGATCCCACATGCCACGGAGCAACTAAGCCCATGCACCACAATTACTGAGTCTGTGCTCTAGAGCCCATGAGCCACAACTACTGAAGCCTGTGCTCCTAGAGCCCGTGCTCCACAACAAAAGAAGCCACCGCAATGAGAAGCCTGCACACCACAACAAAGACCCAACGCAGCCAAAAATAAAAATTAAATTAATTAATTAATTTTTTAAAATGCAGTACCAAATCCTAATATATCCATAATCGCCTTAAATGTAAATGGATTGAATTCATCAATCAAAAGACACAGAGTGGGACTTCCCTGGTGGCCCAGTGGTTAAGAATCCATTTGCCAATGCTGGGGACATGGGTTCAACCCCTGGTCCAGGAAGATCCCACATGCCACGGAGCAACTAAGCCCACGCACCACAACTACTAAGCCTGCGCTCTAGAGCCCACAAGCCACAACTAGTAAGCCCTCGCGCAACAACTACTGAGCTCATGCACCACAACTACTGAAGCCCACATGCGCTAGGTCCTGCATGCTGCAACTACTGAGCCCGTGTGTCGCAACTACTGAAGCCCACGAGCCTATAGCCCATGCTCCACAACAAGAGAAGCCACCACAATGAGAAGCCCCTGCTCGCCACAACTAGAGAAAGCCCGTGTGCAGCAGTGAACACCCCAACGCAGCCAAAATAAATAAATAAAATTTTAAAAAGACACAGAGTGACTGGAGGGATTAAAAAACAAGACCCAGGGCTTCCCTGGTGGCGCAGTGGTCGGGAGTTCGCCTGCCAATGCAGGGGACACGGGTTCGTGCCCCAGTCTGGGAATATCCCACATGCTGCGGAGTGGCTGGGCCCGTGAGCCATGGCTGCTGAGCCTGCACGTCCGGAGCCTGTGCTCTGCAACGGAAGAGGCCACAACAGTGAGAGGCCCGCGTACCGAAAAAAAAAAAAAAAAAAAACAAGACCCAACTATAAGCTGCCTCCAGGAAACATACCTCAGCTCTAAAGACGCACATAGGCTAAAAGTGACGGGATGGAAGATAATACTTCAAGCCAATACTTCAAGCCAAAAGAAAGCAGGTGTGGCCATCCTCATAACAGACACAATAGACTTCAAGCCAAAAAGGTAACAAGAGATAAAAATGGACAGTATATAATAACAAAGGGGACAATTCATCAAGAAGACGTAATAGTGATTAATACCTATACACCAAACGTAGGAGCACCAAAATATATAAAACAATTATTAACAGACCTGAAGGGGAAATTGACAGCAACACAATAATAGTAGGAGACTTTAACACCCTGCTTACATCAGTGGATAGATCATCCAGACAGAAAATCAACAAGGAAATAGCGGCCTTAAATGAAACATTAGACCAGATGGATTTGATAGATTTGTACAGAATATTCCATCCAAATGCAACATACATATTCTTCTCAAGTGCAAATGGAACTTTCTCAAGAATAGACCATATGTTGGGACACAGAACAAGTCTCAGTAAAGCTAAGAAGATTGAAAGTAAAGACTGAAATTTAAGAAGGCTGAAATTGTATCAAGCATATTCTCCAATCACAATCGAATGAAACTAGAAGAAAACTGCAAAAATCACAAATATGTGGAGACTGAACAACATGCTACTGAACAACTACTGGGTCAACAAAGAAATCAAAAAGTACCTGAAGACAAATGAAAATGAAAATACAACATACCAAAATCTATGGGATACAGCAAAAGTGGTACTAAGAGGGAAGTTTATAGTAATACAGGCCTACCTCAAGAAACAAAAATATCAAATAATCTAAACTTACACCTAAAGGAACAGAAGGGACATACCTCAATATAATAAAAGCCATATAAGACAAACCCACAGCTAACATCATACTCAACAGTGAAAATTGAAAGCTATCCCTCTAAAATCAGTAACAAGACAAGGATGCCCACTCTCACCACTCTTCTTCAACATAGTATTAGAAGTCCTAGCAAGAGCAATTAGGCAAGAAAAAGAAATAAAATGCATCCAAATTGGAAAGGAAGAAGTAAAACTGTCATTATTTGCAGATGACATGATTTTTATATATAGAAAACCATACAGATTCCATCAAAATACTATTAGAAATAAATGAATACTGTGAAGTTGCAGGATACAAAATCAATATACAAAAATCTGTTGCATTTCTATACACTAACAATGAGCTAGCAGAAATAGAAATTAAGAAAATAATCTCATTTACAATTGCAATAAAGAAGAATAAAACACCTAGGAATAAATTTAACCAAGGAGATGAAAGACTTGTACATTGGAAACTACAGTAAGTCCCCTACATACAAACGAGTTCCGTTCTGAGAGTACGTTTGTAAGTCCAATTTGTTCAAAGTTAGCCTAGGTACCCAACTAACACAGTTGGCTATATAGTACTGCACTGTAATAGGTTTATAATACTTTTCACACAAATAATACATTAAAAAACAAACTTGAAAAGTACAGCAGTACCAGCTACATCACTGCTGCTTTTACGCTTGCTTCCAGACATGCTGGGCTTGAGATAAAGATACTGTACTACTGTACTCTACACAGTACTGTAAAGTACACAAAAGCACAACCACTTGTAGAGGATGCATGCACATGACAATGTATGACAGACGTGTGAACTAACTTACATGACTGGACATGTGACACACATTCATATCTTTGAAAGTTCGAAACTTGAAGGTTTGTATGTAGGAGACTTACTGTATAAGACATTGTTGAAAGAAACTGAAGACACAAATAAATGGAAAGATATTCTGTGCTCATGGAATGGAAGAATTAATGTTGTCAAAATGTCCTTATTATCTAAAGCAATCTACAGATTCAATGCAATCCCTATCAAAATCCCAAGGACATTTTTCACAGAAAAAGAACAAAAGATATACAGTTTATATGGAACCACAAAAGACCCCAAATAGCTAAATTATTCTTGAGGAAAAAAAGAACAAAACTGGAGGTATCACACTCCCCGATTGCAGACTATATTACAAAGACATAGTAATTAAAACTGCATGGTATTGCAAGACAAATAGATGTACAGATCAATGGAAAAGAACTGAGAGCCCAGAAATAAACCCACACATATATGGACAATTAATTTACAGCAAAGGAGCAAACAACATACAGTGGAGAAAGGATAGTCTCATCAATAAATGGTGCTGGGGGACTTCCCTGGTGGTGCAGTGGTTAAGAATCCACCTGCCAATGCAGGGGACACATGTTCGATTCCTGGTCCAGGAAGATCCCACATGCCGTGGAGCAACTAAGCCCATGCGCCACAACTAATGAGCCTGTGTGCCACAACTACTGAAGCCCGCATGTCTAGAGCCCATGCTCTGCGACAAGAGAAGCCACCGCAATGAGCAGCCCACGCACCACAACAAAGAGTAGCTCCCGCTCACCACAACTAGAGAAAGCCCGCAAGCAGCAACAAAGACCCAATGCAGCCAAAAATAAATAAATAAATAAATTTACATAAACAAATAAATAAATGGTGCTGGGAAAACTGGACGGCCACGTGCAAAAAAATGAAAATAGACCAGTATCTCACACTATACACAAATTATCTCAAAATGGGTTAAAGACTTGAATATAAGACCTGAAACCATAAATCTCTGAGAAGAAAACATAGGCAGTATGCTCTTTGACATTGGTCTCAGCAGTATCTTCTAGATATGTCTCCTCAGGCAAGGAAAACAAAAGCAAAAATAAACGACTGAGATTACATCAAACTAAAAAGTTTCTGTACAGCAAAGGAAACCACCAATAAAATGAAAAGACAACCAACCAAATGGGAGAAGATATTTGCAAATGATATACCCAATAAGAGTTTAATATCTCAAATATAGAAAGAACTCATACAACTCAACAGCAAAAAAAAAAAACCATACAACCCAGTTTAAAAGTGGGCAAAGAAGCTGAATAGGCATCTTTCCAAAGAAGACATACAGACTGCCAACATGTACATTAAAAGATGTTCAACATCACTACTCATCAGAGAAATGAAAGTCAAAACCACAGTGAGATATCACCTCACACCTGTTAGGATGGCTGTTATCAAAAAGGCAAGAAATAACAAGTGTTGGCAAGGATGTGGAGAAAAGGGAACCCTCTTACACTGTTGGTGGGATATAAATTGGTGCAGCCACTATGGAGAACAGTATGGAGGTTCCTTAAAAAATTAGGAATAGAACTACCATATGATCCAGCAATCCCACTTCTGGGTATTTATGCAAAGAATACAAAAACGCTAATCCAAAAAGATATCTACACCCCCATGTTCATCATGGCATTATTTACAATAGCCAAGATATGGAAACAACCAAAGTGCCCATCAACAGATGAATGGATAAAGAAGATGTGGCACATATATATACACAACAGAATAATACGCAGCCATAAAAAATATGAAATCTTGTCATTTGGGACAACACACGCATGAACCTTGAGGGTATTACACTAAGTGAAATAAGCCAGAGAGAAAGACAAATACCATGATTTCACTCATAGTGGAATATAAAAAACTAATAAACAAACAAAAACAAAATAAATGAGCAAACCAAGCCAAACAAAAACAAACACATAGATACAGGGAAAAGAGTAGTGGTTACCAAAGAGGAAGGGGTGGGGGGAGGGTGAAATGCATAAAGTAGATCAACTGTATTGTGATGAATGGAAAATAAATTTTTGGTGGTGAGCATGTTGTAGGGTATACAGAAGTAGAAATATGAATGCTGTACACATCAAACTTATATAATGTTATAAATCAACATTACTTCAATTTAAATACATTTTTTAACACTAAAAAAAAAAAAAGAGGAATATCTCAAACTGATAATTGAAGCTTCCACCCAATGATCCTAGAAAGGAAGAAAAAATTAAGCCCAAAGCAACAGAAAGAAGGAAATAATAAAGTTAAGGGCAGAAACCAACAAAATTGAAAACAGGAAAACAACAGAGAAAATCAATGAGACAAAAATCAATAAATTTACAGAGAGAGAGCACAAGGGGGTAGAGAGGGAGAGAAAGAGAACAGAGATTACCATTATCAGGACTGAAACAGGAGATATCACTACAGACCCTGCAGACACCAAAACAATAATAAGGAAATACTACGAACAACTCTATATACAGTTGTAGGTTCGTGACTCTTTTGTTTTTGACAAATAAAAAATTTTATAATTTAAGGTGTACAACATGTTTTGGTATATGTATACATTGTGAAATGATCAAACTAATTAATATATCCATCACCTCCCATAGTTATCATTTGTATGTATGTGCAGTGAGTATACTTGAAATCTACTCTGTTAGCAAATTTCAAGTACACAGTTCATTATTATTAACTATAGTCACCATTCTGTACACTAGGTCTCCAGAATTTATTCATCTTACAACTGAAAGTTTATACCCTTTGATCAAAACTTTCCCTTTTCCCATACCCCACAGCCTCTGGTAAACACCACTTTACTCTCTTTTTCTGTAAGTTTGGCTTTTTCAGATTCCACATATAAGTGATATCATACAGTATTTGTCTTTCTCTGTCTGACATTTCATTTAGTATAATATCCTTAAGGTCCATCCATGCTGTCACAAATGACAGCATTTCCTTCCTTCTCATGGCTGAATAATATTCCATTGTATACATGTACCACAACTTCTTTATCCACTCACCCATTGATGGACACTTAGGTTGTCTCTATGTCTTGGCTATTATGAATAATGTTGCAATGAGCATGGCAGTACAACTATCTCTTTGATATCCTTTTTCACTTTTTTGGATAAATACCCAGAAGAGAGATTCCTGGATCATATATGGTAGTTCTATTTTTAATTTTTTTAAGAAACTTCATACTGTTTTCCACCATGACTGTACTAATTTACATTTCCACCAACAGTGCACAAGGGTTCCCTTTTCTCTACATCCTCACCAACACTTGTTATTTCTTGTCATTTTGATGATGCCATTCTAACAGAATACGGTTTCTCATTGTGGTTTTGATTTCCATTTCCATAATAAGTACTGATGTTGAGCACCTTTTCGGGTACCCTTTGGCCATCTGTATGTCTTCTTTAGGAAAATGTCTATGCAGTTCCTCTGCCTAGTTTTTAATTGGATTGTTTGGGTTTTTGCTATTGAGTTGCATGGGCTCTTTATATATTTAGGATATTAACCCCTTATCAGATATATGATTTGCAAATATTTTCACCCATTCCATTGATTGCCTTTTCATTTTGTTGATTATTTCTTTTTCTGTGCAGAGACTTTTTCACTTGATGTAGTCCCACTTACCAATTCTTCCTTTTGTTGTTTGTGCTTTTGGTGTCATATCCAAAAAACTGTTGCCTCGTTAGGTAGTTTTAATTAGGTCCCGTCACTCCCAGAAGTCACTCCCAAAAGGGCCCTGACTAATGTACAACCCATCACTGCATCGACCGTCAGGCCTAGCACAAAGAAGCCGATTAAAACCCAGCTGAAAAGGGCAAAGCACAGAAAAATGGTCTGAAGAAGAAAATGTCCAAATGAAGCACAACTTGTTGGGCCACCACCTGCTACTGCCATGCACTGGACAGTTTTACTTGGGTCAGGTGGACCAGAGAACAGCACCAGCCCCAGGGAGTGCCCAATCTTCACATATCTTAAATGCCATCCTCCACTCATCATGGGACAAGGCATTATCACTCACAAAGCCCACCATGACCAAGTCCCTCTCCAACTCGGGCTACCAAGCAGGTCCTACTTTCTCTCTCTCCAAGTTTCAGAAACAAAAGAACCATGATAGGATATTCAATAGGGAATCTTTTTCCATCAGCATCCATTCCAGCATCTATGACCTCCGGGCTCCCACACTGACCTACTTCTGGTTGAGATGGCCTCCAGTGTACAACTCATCAGAGAAGCTTCTCCTGATCACTGTTTTAAATAACAATCCTTACCACCTCCACCCCATCCTGGTATCCCTTCCAGGTACTTTTCTCTACCTTTAAGCATCATCTAACATGGTACCTATTTTTTTATGTTCTGCCCTCCAAGCCAACTAGAATATAAACTCTAAGGAGTCAAAGACTCTCAGTTTTGTTCCCTGTTCTATGCCCAACATCTAGGACAGTGCCTGACGCATGCTGTGTTTTCAATAAATATTTGTTGAATGAATGAATGAATGCACGTGCAGTGATGTAAGACTAAGACCAAGTTAACAGAGAGAACAGACAGAGGAGCAATCCAACTTCCAGTCTACAGGAGGTGACGATGAGCAATAACTTGATATGCTCATCCTCAGGTGGGATAAAAGAAGGAATGGGACAAATGGGACGCATGAGGCATTCAGGTCCAAGCTAGCAGCACAGTTAGGCGAACAGCTATGGTTTTTGCCTACCTAGCACCCATTTACCCTTCTGACAATAACGTCTGACTTTCCTTGAGGTTCTGTCTGACCTACTTTTGGGGTGAGGATCTGACCTAATTTAGCCAATCAGCATACCCCACACCTTTGCTCATACCAATTGCTTTCTGTTTGGACACATGATCCAATTCAGGAAAGAAGAGTCAATCCCATGATATCTACCAAAACAAATGGGAAAAAGAAACTTCCTCTCCAAGGACATTGCTAGCAATAAAGACGATAAAGCCTGGAGCTGTCGCAGTCACCACCTGGAGCCTAAGAATAAAGCCAACTCAGAAGAAAGCACCAAAGAGAGATGTCAAGAGACAAACTTGAGTCCCTCCCTGGATCCAACCACACCTGAAGGTACTGGGCATTTCAATAATGCCAGCCAATAAATTCTCCTTTTCTGGTAAACTATTTTGAATTGGGTTTCTGTCACGTACAACTAAGAACATCCTGACCAATACTAAAGAACAAGAGGGAAATACATTCTTGAGGCTCTTAAATACCTAGCTGAGAAGCCTCATGTCAGGCAAGGTGTTCCAGAAGGGCCATCCCATACCTTTTGGTGAAACTCATTGCCAGTCTTTTTGGTGAGCAGGATAGGGGCTGAGGAGAAGGTCATGATGCTAGTTTTTTATTATTTGTGTTTACCTTTTGGGAATTTATTCAACAACTCTGTCTCAAGAGAGCATAATATGGTGAAAACATCACTGAACCAAGAGTCATTTCTGGAATGGAAAGCCCACTAGTTAAGACGTTCTTAATCTTCGATGGGGTCAAAACCCCAGAAAAGTACACATGTGCACAAACACATAATTTTGCATAGAGTCTCATGGGTTTCACAACTCTAGAAGCCATTCTATATCTGTAACCTCTCTGCTCTACAGAAACTAGGACACTAGCTTCTGCTTGGACTCCTCTGGTGACAGGGAGATCACTACCTTAAAAAGTAGCCCAACGTAATTGAACTGCTCTGGAAAAATTAATTCGTCTTCATATTGAACCAAGATCTGCACACTGTAACTTCTACCCATTGGTCTAAATTTTCCAGAGCAAAACAGAAAAAAAATTTTCTCTCCTGTGTGTAGCATCTCTTCATTTCTCTGAAGACTGTTTCGAACTTTTAAATGCAAATAATTTATGGGGAGAAATGCAGATGACGTGCCATGCAAATGATTTTACAGTGCATTGTTATAAAGATATATTCTGCCACCTCACTCTAAATATGCCAAATACCCAAATGTAGACGCTAAATTCCAGACAGGCACCACTGCTATTAATCGGCATGGTCTAGGTTTTGCAAAGACAGGAATTACTGTATAAAAATATCTCGAAGGAAATAGCAAAGTCTTTTGGAAAGAGCACTTCACTGAGAATCAGAAGACTTGGGAGTAGTATCTATCTCCCATTCCAACTACCTGTGTATCCTTGGGCAAATCATTTAACCCCTCCCTCTGGGCCTGTTTCTCACCGGTAAAATGTGACAAAACCTACCTCACAGGGATGCAGTGAGAATCAAATGCTATCGTGTTCGTAAAACTTCTAGCCCAAGCCCGGCACAGAGCAAATTCTCAGTACAGGACAGCTCCGGAGCTCTGCAAGCCCAGCGTCTCATTCGATGCGCTCGGCACTCTTGCACCAACGGGATTCCCCTTCCCAAGCGGAGTCTGCGCTCTGGGCTCGACTGAGGCTCCCTGGCCGCTCGCGCTTTTCTCTCCTTCTCCAAGATGGCGGCGGTCGGCGGCGCTGAGGCGGGATCCGAGCGAGCCTAGTGAAGGTAGCGGCGAGCGGAGCCCCCACGAGGCCAAGCTGGGCCCCCACCCCCAGGCGGCAGTGGCCCCGCCCCGCCACCACCCGCCGCCTCGGGCCGCGACACCGCCCTGAGGGCGCCCGGGGCCCGTCGCGGCCTAGCCCAGGGGCCGAGCCGGGGACTGGAGTAGCGGCCGCAGTCCGCCCCCGGGAAGGGGCTGGAGCGGGTCGAAGGAGGAAGGCGGGCGGGAGCTGTTCAAATGGGGAAGGCGGGAAAGTGCGGGCCGGGAGGGGGCGTGCGGCCGCCCCGGGGGCCCGCGGGCCGAGGCCGCCCCTCCCCCTGCCCGGCAGTCTCCGCCCTCGGGGGCGCCGGGAGCCGCCGGGACGCGGGAACCCGAGTGGGGCCGCCTGGCTCAGGACCCGGGACGCAGGGTCCTTGGGCTGTCAAAGGGCGAGGGGGCCGGGTGACGGGAGGGCCGGGGCCGCGGCTGGCAGGAGAGGATGCAAGGAGCTTTCTTCTTTTCCTCTTCGCACCTTCGCACAGCTTTATTGAACTAGCTGTTGCTGCAGAACTGCCGGGAGAACCCTGTTGGTTTGCCGTGAGGACCACAAAGACGGTGGTCCTTGGGGCTCTTTGTAGCAATAACCCGGTGTGGTGTGTACTCTTTGCGTGCGACCCAGTTTGAACATACCTTCCGAGTGGGTTTTTCTCCATCCAGGCCCATTTCCCCCCAAAGCTGGTACTTGTAGATTTCACTTTATTTTCTGTCGGGCAGAAGAGAACCATTTATCTCCCTGCCTCCTGATGGCTGACTATATTCCCCCATAGCAGAATAAATAAAAAACTGAATCCAAAGTAGAGCCCGTTGATTGGACAAGGCTTGTCAAAATTTGTACCGCTGGATTTTTGGGAATGTGTGTTGTCAGCCGCTCTGTGAGGTCGTCGTGGTTCCGCTCAGTTGCACTACAGTGAGAGGATTCAGTCCCCATCCCAGGCTGTCGGGATCTCTGCAGTTCCCAGAGCTGGCAGGGGCTGTGAGTGCTGCATAGGTAGGTTCGTGGAGAAGGAGAAGGGAGTGGCAAGAATTCGGAGTCGCTGGGTTCTGAGATTGGAGGAGATCTCGACGAAAATGAGAAGACATCCCCTGCTCCTATCCTAGAAGTAACAACAACGACAGCAATTCAGAAACTGGCAACAGCTGGATGTGCATCTTCCTTTTTCGGCACTGGCAGTTTGAGTTCCTGAAAGAAGTGCTGGAGGAAGAGAACACGGAATCTTGAGCAAGGCTGTCCTCCTGGACTGGACCTGGGTCTCAGGATTTTGCTTACTGCCCCGTTTCCGAGGTTTACTTTGTCTTTTTCAATACACACTTACATTTTGGGATGAAGAGGCTGGGGCTCAGATGACCTCAAAAAATCACCTTCTGAAACTTTCTTTTTTTTCAGTATTTGTAATTTGGACCTTCAAAATAACAAAGTACTGTGTCTGGTGATTTTCAGTTTTTCCCTGATTCCTTTGATAATTCTAAAAGCAAAGCCTGAACATCACGCATGTACTTACCTACAAGTGGAAGAGCAGCTCTGCCTCCTTTTTCATCTCCTGAAGAAAAGTCCCACAAGAGCCATTTGATAATTTGCACCTTTCAAAAGTACACATTTTTTATGATGGCATATTTCTTACTTCCATAAACAGCTTTAAGTAACGAACTTTTACTTCTGTTGTCATTTGTTAGCCCACTAAGAGGAACATAATTGTAAAATTATCCCTGCCTCTTGAAGTTGACAACACTGGATTCTGTAAACTCCAAAATTTGTGGAATTCGGGAGACTGAGCTTTAACACCTGTTTTACACTTGCCAACATTTAATGTAATTATGGCTTCTGTTTTCTAATGTGAATATCAAACCTACTATTTTTCGTTTTCATTAATCCTGACAATCTGCTGCCTAACCCTGGACTGTGAATTTATCGTGGATAATATTCAAGACCTGGAAGGAATATCACAGGAGTCGTCTGATCTTACATAAATGTTGCCCTAACTCTGCCTTTCTTCCACACTGTTGCTTGAGACTTCTTTATCTGGTTTCATCTTTCTTCTATGAGTCAGCAACCAAAACTAACCTCTGGGCTGCAATAATATCCTGATTTTAAAGAACCCAGAAGTTCAGGGTCTATCAGTCTGCCCAGGCTATGAGTGAGATAGTCCATTGTGTCTAAACTTAGTTTTTTAAGCTCTTGGCTGTCCCAGTTCTTTATTGAATTAGACTTGCCTTCAGGCCCTGTTCATTTTTTACTATCGGTTATTTAATCTTGTAATTTATAAAGTGCTCTTCCATGTCTTTGTAAAAATTGAATAGTAGCGGGCCTAATTCTAATACATAATGCTGACAGCCAGCACATGTTTTCTGTGCTGCCCTGTGCCTCTGAGGATCAGCTCCTAATTTTCTGTTCCCTTTTACAATTTTTTCACCCACTGGCTGTTTTTCAAAGCAGTCAGTTATGAGACCATGAGCACTTTTTCACAGGCCAGTGACATCATTGTTTTCTTTCTCATACTGTCTTCAGAGGTACTTAACTCCTATTCTGACTGTTCGTTGTTCAGCTCTGTTTTATGTTAGTTTTGATGTTACCAAAGGGAAGGCCTGGTTATAAGTCTCAGGACCTGCCTTTGCATCATACAGAAGAGCATTTTGTTGTTGACAACAGATTGGTGGACACACTGATGATGTTGAATATTTAAGATTTTTTGCCCATTATTTCTCAAATGTTCTTTGCCAAACTCCATTTATCATGAAAAACATTTAAGCTGAGGTCTCAAGATGTGGTATTTCTTGGCATTATCGGCCTATGAAGATTAATGGGATCCATATACTCTTCTAATAAGCTCACTACTTTAGTGCTAGTGAGTGGATGTACTATTTTTAAGTGAATGGATATAATTCCCTATGATGATCCCCCTCCCCAACCCCTTGTGGAGTTACACCACTTGGGTGGACAGGGGATGACAGTAATTTCTATTTGGGAAAGTTTAATGCCTAATGCTGGAACATGAAAAACTGGCTATATTAAGTATCTTGCCTCCTCGTAGTTTCTACATGAGACCTGACCTCATATCACCTTCATTTCCTGTGAAAAGCCCTTTGAGTAAATAGTTCTCCAATTACCTGTAAAATAACCCAGTTCATTTCTTCACTCTTACCTTGACCAAGTTCATTCATTCCACTTCTTAGGGAAGTGGAGAAATGCTTTTTATGTTTCTGAATCTGACTTGTAAATCATTCTTGGTAATACTTCTCTTTCTGTTTTCAACTTAGGCGTTATCTGTCCCTTGTATCTTATCTGACTTGTGCAAATAGGCCTTTTTTCTTTTGGTTTATTTTAAATGTAACTCTTATGAAATTTTCCCTTGTTAATTCATCTTTTCTTTCCCATAAGTTACATACTTCACTATTACCCATACCTTCCTGAAGGGACTGGCAATGTCTCATTGAAGTGTCCTTCAGCATTTCTAAACCCCACTATAGTGGTGAAGGTAAAATAAAATTTAAGTAAATAACCAGTCAGATCAACTTTTAAGCATTTCACTAACTGAATGAGGACATTTTCAATATATTTAGTAAATAATTTTTAAATTTCCTGAAAAAACTTTTCCTGTGGGAATTGTGACATTGCCTGTCCTAAAATTATTTGAAGAACTTTACCTTTGAGTGCAGTTCATGGCTTGTCATCTTCAAAGTCAAAATGGACGTATAAACTTGAATGCCAAAAAATTAATTTTAGGGCCCCCCTGGTGGCACAGTGGTTGAGAGTCCGCCTGCCAATGCAGGGGACACGGGTTCGTGCCCCAGTCCAGGAAGATTCCACATGCCGCGGAGCGGCTGGGCCCGTGAGCCGTGGCCGCTGAGCCTGCGCGTCCGGAGCCTGTGCTCCACAACACCACAACAGGAGAGGCCACAACAGTGAGAGGCCCGCCTACCGCAAAAAAAAAAAAAAAAATTTAACAAATTTAAGACAATATTTACGGCATTTAAATTTTAGTAGTTCTTCAAATCAGTGAAAATCTTAATAATGATAAAAATTTCATCACCAGTGGACAGATGACAATTCCTCCTTATTTTCACCTATAGCCTTTAAGAAAGGCTTGATAGAGTTGAAAGCTGTCTGTGGGCAACTAATATAAGAAGTGTGCCTACTTTTACACTTCTCTGATTTTGAGCAAATTCAGAGAGCCAACAAAATGCATACCAAAAAATTATGCTCTCAAGATCTTTAATGTCACTATCATGTTCTCATCAGTTCTGTTTAAATTGCAATACAATAGATTTTAGCCTTTCACCGATTCAAATGGTAGGATTTTGTGGTCTCGAATGCATGGTATAACCTGTCTTCCTCTGCATCCTGCTTTATCTGTGCATTTTGTAACCGTGATTGAACCTATCCCTCTGACTTAATGTCGGTTTTCACCCTGTCTCAGTGTTGTCAGACCTGTTGGCATGTCAGAAGTTCTCATTAATCTTGAAGTGTTTTTTTAAATAGGAGGTGTTTTATATACTTCCCCAAACAACAGCTTTAATTCATGAATCAAATCAAATTAAGCCTAATGCACTTCCTACAGCTTCATCCCTAGTATATTTACAAAGAGAAAGAGGAGGTGACAAGACACTCCTTTATTCCTTGCTGCCCTTCCAGTCTGCCCTTGGATCACTACACATTTCCATCTGGAAGGTTGCTTCTCCACAGTGATTTCGCATTACAGGAGGGTTTTCCTTCTTTGTTTCTCAGACCTGGTCCTGTAGACGGGAAGGAGCCTGGACACAGGGACCCATTCTCAAAGGCCCGGCAGGACCGCCATGGCTTATGATGACTCCGTGAAGAAAGAAGGTATGACCCCTTAACCTGAGAAGCATTCCAAAGGGGGTGTCCTCTTCAATCCTTGCAGCCCATGGACATAGAGACCAGGACTGGCCATCACAGCCTGGACTCCCAAGTGATGATCCAGAGCACTAGTAAAACTCCACGTCATCCCCAGACTGGGCCCATGGAAACGAAAACCAGGACAGGGTTCCAACACAAGAGTCCGAACCATAAGTCTCTGTAGTCTATTGGGGTGATCCCCTGCAGCACTCGTGGTCCTTGCCAGCTCCAGTGTGCAGGAGTCTGAGGATAGGAATCACACAGTGGACACCCACAGAGCAGCACAGCACATGAATCCTTATTCTTTTCAGCCTTACCTCTGCAAGTCTGTGTCCACCTGCCAAATCACAACTAAGAAACCATGTCTAAGGATGCACCTTGGGCCTTTGCATAGCGTGGAAGCATTGTTTCTTCATGTTTGATTCCTGTATTTGCAGCCAAGTCATCAAGACATATTCTTGTCCCCTTGGATCTAGCCCTGTGTTCCAGTGGACTTACCAAATAACATGATTCTAATTTGGAAGTGAAGGGACTATTGCATTTCATGTGTGGCGATTTGGTTGTGACTTACTTGACTTTCTCATTTCCTTTCCCAAATGAACCTGTGCTTCTCAGATTGCTTTGATGGTGATCACAGCTTTGAGGACATAGGGCTAGCTGCTGGCCGAAGCCAACGAGAAAAGAAACGTTCTTACAAAGATTTTTTAAGGGAAGAGGAAGAAATCGCTGCTCAGGTCAGGAATTCTTCCAAGAAGAAGTTGAAGGTAAATTCTAAACATTTGAATTAGGAAAGTTTTAAACTATTTCGTATCATGTTTCCTAGTATTTGAAGAAAGAGGTTTCTTTGAAAAACATTTAAAAAGAAAAATAAACATCATTCACATCTATTTTCACTATTTCCTGTGTTTTACTTTATTTTCCAAAGTCAGAAATCATCAGAAAACAACATTGGTTCCAAACTGCCTTTGCCTCATCATCTTATCCATTGCTCAGTTCTTCTTCCTCTTCCATTCTAGGATAGTGAACTTTACTTCTTGGGGACGGACACGCACAAGAAAAAGAGGAAGCACTCCTCTGATGATTACTACTATGGAGGTAAGGATGGGAGGGGGCAACAGGTGGGAGAAACACATCACTGGTTCTTGGAGTCGGGGTAGGGGAAAGGGATCCAGATGTTGCTGACTCAGTGGCCTATTTAACAGGACAGTGGTTCTTGTTCTGAGTGCCGATAAACCAGTGTGAAGGAGGAGAGAGGTGGAGGGCTGGTATTTTGGAGGATTCAGCATAGAAGAACAGTCTTCATGTGTGATACACCAGGTACCAGGTTCCTTCTCCCCTCAATCATCCACTTATCTTGTGCCCATTGCTGTCTAGCATCCCTTTTGCCATATGTAGTCCTGGGCCCTCTGGCCTGCACCTGTGGGTTACTTCTCAATCCAGCGCGTATCCACTCACAAGACCAGTTTTTCTTAGCTATATTGTGCACATAGCTGACAAGACTAACTCTTTCCTAGAATGGATTTGTCCTGAACACAGGAACAAATGATGCTTTGTCTTCAGTGTAATCTAAATTGTAACTACTCGTAATCCTGCAGCTATGGTCCATTCTTCTGGGTATGCTCTCTTTGGTTGCTTGTGAAGACTCAGTGAAGAAAAACAACTTGAGTGGCAAGAACTGTCTCCAGGGTCAGAGGCAGAATCTACCAAGCCAAGAAGCACATGAGCATCATCTCTGAATGTTTGGAATCAGTTGAAGGGCCTCCCCTCCAATCATTCCTGTTAGCCTCTTCCTCATCTTAGTTGGGTGTTTTTGGTGAGAGAGGAAACTTGCTGGAAGTTGCTTTGTCAAATGGACAATTACTTCTCTTGATTATTTCTAGATATTTCGTCTTTGGAGTCGTCACAGAAGAAAAAGAAAAAGTCTAGCCCGCAATCTACTGATACAGCTATGGACCTGTTGAAAGCGATCACTTCCCCTTTGGCAACAGGCACCAAGCCTTCCAAAAAGACAGGAGAAAAGTCCTCCAGTTCTTCAAGCCATTCAGAGAGTAAAAAGGAACACCACAGGAAGAAAGTCAGCGGAAGCAGTGGGGAGCTGTCCCTGGAGGATGGTGGTTCCCACAAATCCAAAAAAATGAAACCACTCTATGTGAACACAGAGACGCTGACCCTTCGTGAGCCTGATGGGTTAAAGATGAAACTTATTCTCTCACCAAAGGAGAAGGGAAGCAGCTCAGTTGATGAGGAGTCTTTTCAGTACCCCTCTCAACAAGCAACTGTGAAAAAATCCTCTAAGAAGTCAGCTCGGGATGAGCAAGGTGCTTTACTCCTAGGACATGAGTTACAGAGCTTTCTGAAAACAGCCCGGAAGAAGCACAAGTCATCCTCAGACTCACGTTCGTCTCCTGGCCCTGAAGGCTGTGGGTCTGATGCCTCCCAGTTCCCAGAATCCCACAGTGCTAACCTTGATCTTTCAGGGCTTGAACCTATTCTAGTAGAATCAGACTCCTCCTCTGGCGGGGAGCTAGAGGCAGGGGAGTTAGTGATCGATGATTCTTACCGGGAAATCAAGAAGAAAAAGAAGTCAAAGAAGAGCAAGAAGAAGAAGGACAAGGAGAAGCATAAAGAGAGGCGACACTCCAAGTCCAAGAGAAGTTCGGGACTTCCCGCTGCAGCAGTGGGAGAGGTCCCAGCGCCCCCCGGCCCTCCGCCCAGCATCCCGTACACTGGAGCAGCCGCCCCTCCCCCACCGCTTCCTGGCCTCCACACAGATGGGCACAGTGAGAAAAAAAAGAAGAGAGAGGAGAAGGACAAAGAGAGGGACAGAGGAGAAAAGGTAAGGCATTTTTTAAAGTATGATGCACTGTAGGAGGTGAAGCAGGTTTTTCCTTGACAGTAGTAAGAGGACTTGGAATTAAGCAGATGAACCGCTGGGAATGTAGCAAGGTAAACCTGCTGGAATGATATAAAGTAGAAAATATTGCCAATGGTACAAAAATAGGAGCGACCTTAATTATTCATGGGTTTTCTTGATAGAGTTGTTCTCCCACCGTGCCAAGCATAGGTTTAGAAATACAGAGGCTTATTCTAACTGGCCCTTAAAATTCACAGAAGGAGCCAAACCCAATTTCTTTCACTCAGCAGCGCTGTCTGGCTGAGGCAGTTGAGAGATATAAAAACGTATTCATTCTGTGAGTTCGTTGTGAAAAATAGATTTTCAAAATTAGAATGATGGAAAAAAAAATTAGAATGATGACCGATTAACAAAATAAGCTAACGGCTTCCCACGAACTGGTGTTGGCTACTTTCTGGTATTCTTTTTAGTGTCCAACGTGTGTGCTCTCACCATTTGAGTGCTTCCTGTGTGCCAAGCCCAGTGCTACCATAGGAGTTAAGAGGTGGAAAGAGGGCCAGGAGGACACAGCTCTTGAACCTCAGTGAGCTCACTGTTGTTGAGGAGACGGGAATGAGAGATCAGCCGCCTTGGTTTGATTTCTTTCTCACAACTCAAGAAATTTTCTAGCAGTTGTACTACAGTACAGGGGCTGATGACTGTGTCATTACAGGTTTCCTTTAAAAGATAAACTTTTTCCCCAGATTACCAAAGTAATATATTATTTTTCTAGAAATTTAGAAATTCAGAATAGTAGAAAGAAAAAAAATCATAGTTTTGCCACCTAAGGACAACCATTTTCTTCCTTTGCTCTGCAAAGTTAAATGTCAGGTAAAATCTGAAAGAAAGGCAGCTAAGAAAGAGAAAAGCAAATATATTAAGAATATGGGATTGGCGATTTCATTTCAGTCTATAATTGAGTCATAAGTGATTTTCTCCACTAGTAGGAGTGCCTTTTAAGCAAGTGTACAGATCAGAAAGAAAAAGCTGTATCTTGTTTTTTTTTTAACTGTACCTTCTGAGCTAAGAATCAGTGTGAGCATCAAGAACTGAACAGTCCAATACTAGGGTGGGTTTTATTCATTGTTTATTCCAAAATTGTTTCATGAAATAGTACATATCCTGTGTAAGAGTCTGTTTATTCCAAGAATTTCCATTCTAGTGATACATGATAATGCCGTAAACTAATCTTACAGTGCTAAATGTGAGGAGGGCAGGGTGGTCAGAGAAAGCTCTAAAGAAGAAAAGGGTTGTCAGCAGAAGGGAACACATGGAGGCAGAGAGATGTTTAGGAAGCAACGTAACAAAACAGCTGAACTCTAGTCCTATGTTTCCAACTGTCTGATAAATATTTCTTCCTGGATGCCTTGGCTACCTCAGAGCCATGTGTCACTAATGGAGCTCATCATCCAGACCCTTAAACGTGCATCTCCTCCTCCATCTCCTTCTGTAGTCCGCATGTCCTACCAGTCAATCCAAACTAAAAACTATATGCTGATTATTTTTCTCAGTACTTCATTATGAAATTTTTCAAACAGAAAGTATTGAAAGAATTGTACATATGCCACCCATTAAGATTCTTCAGTTAACATTTTGCTGTTTGCTTTATCATCCATCCGTCCATCCATCAATTCATCTTATCTTTGTTAATGTATCTTAAAGTAAGTTGTAGGTATCACATACACACCCCTAAACACTTCAGCTTGCATATCATTAACTTCAGCTCAATACTTGTTTTCTGGGCTTTTTTTAGGTAAAATTCACATATGGTAAAATGCACAGATGTTAAGTATACCACCTGATGAGTTTTGATAAGTTCACACACCTGTGTGACCAAACCTCTATCAAGATACAGCTATTACCCTCATCACAGATACCCAGTAATGTTTCTCATACCCTTTCTCAGTCAATTCCCACCCCTAAAACCAACCACTGTTCTGATTTTTTTCCAACCTTATGGTTCACTTTTACATTTCCCTCTTCCCTGCCCACACCCGCCACTATTTCCGCTCAGCTGTTGGGCCTGATACTCTTCCTCCTTAATAACTTCCACACCCTTATGCCCTCTATCACCACTGCCTCATCCCTCCCTCATCCCTCTCATTAAGTACATTACTACTTAATGTAGTAATAAATGGCCCCCTTTCCATTTCTTCCCCCATGCAAAATTCATCTTACTCTGATGCCAGAATGAACTTAAGGACCACTTTGATGATGACAGTTGTCTGTTCAACATCCTCAGAGCATCCTTACTGCCTTTATGTTAGACCCATAAGCTCCAGGAGGACCGGGATCATGTCTGTCTTGCTGTCTACTCTGTCCCTGGTACATAACCCACAGTCTGGCCCATCGTAGAAAGTCAGTAAATACTTCTTGAATGAATAAGTATCAAAGTCCAAACCCTTGACCAAGCATTCATAATTGTGATTTAGCCCGAAACTTCCCTCTTCAGCCTTACCTCCTGTTAGCCTGCTTTGCGTGTACTGTGTGGGGACCATACTTGTTCCTTACCGTCTTAGCTCCACTCCTTGGATGGTATTTTGCAGTGACCTTCTTCCCCTTGTTTTTTCTCCTTCACATATTGAAGGCCTGCCTTCCCTTCAAAATGCGATCAAATGCCACCTCCTCTAAGACATCCTGACTCTCCAGTTATAATTAACTTCTGAATTCCCATAACACCCTTGCTATGGGAAGTTACTACACTTGTTGTCTTCCTTATATTGGATTCATCTTTGTATATATTCGATTTCCCCTACTGAAGACGCCTTGAGGGCGTTTTAGTTCCTTAGGGACTCTCAGCCACCTTGATGTTATTACCTTCAACTCCTCGGTGTCCTTGGTAAGCATTTTGTGACACATGTCGAATGAATATGTGGATGAAAACATAGCATCGAAAAGGTAGGTTGTAAGCAAATGGTAAAGAATCTTGAATGCCAAAGTAAGGGATTTGGCCATGGGCACTTTGGGGTTATGAGCAGAGTTTAAATATGCTGTAAATGATAATTTAAGAATAAAATGATGAAGCTTTACCTGGTGACTTAGACCGAGGAGAGACTTGTGGCAGATCACCCAGGAGGTTATTATAGTCGGAGGTCAGTAATGAAAGCCTGATAGAAATAAAATTGAAGAGACAGATTCAAGAAAGACTCTGAAGAAAAAACTGACAAGATCTAGCAGCTGGGCTTGGCTCTGCGGAGCCAGATACATAAATGAGTATATAAATGTCCCTTAAGGTTTTGAACCTGGGTGGCTTGCAAGATAAAATTATAATCTCCTCAAGGGTAGGGACTTATATATAATTCCCCCATGCAGCTAGCAGTTGCTAGTGAAAAGTGAATTTCAGTTTATAGCAAAAAATCTTACTATGAATCAGTATTTGACTGTGACTGTCCAAACCTGAAACCTGATACTTTGAATGTAATCATTTATTTAGCCAACAGATTATTTATGGGACATACACCATGGTTTTATTTTTGTTTTTGTTTTTTGGCGGTACGCGGGCCTCTCACTGTTGGGGCCTCTCCTGTTGTGGAGCACAGGCTCCGGACGTGCAGGCTCAGCAGCCATGGCTCAGGGGCCCAGCCGCTCCGCGGCATGTGGGATCTTCCCAGACCGGGGCATGAACCCATGTCCCCTGCATCGGCAGGCGGACTCTCAACCACTGCGCCACCAGGGAAGCCCACACCATGTTTTTTAAACCTGACCTGTGCATGAAAATTTCCATGGAGATTTAAAAAAAATCCTTTCCAAAGAAATAAAGAAAAATTTTAAATCCTGGGTTTTGTTTCAGTATAAAAAAAGAACTATCTGAGGGAATTCCCTGGCAGTCCAGTGGTTAGGACTCTGCGCTTCCACTGCAACGGGCACGGGTTCAATCCCTGGCTGGGGAACTAAGATCCTGCAATCTGAGCAGTGCGGCCAAAAAAAAAAAATAGTATCTGAAAGTCCACCTAGAGATAGAAAGGAAGGTTTCAGGAATAGCATTCCCTCGGCCTGCAGTGAGCACACACAGAGAGCCCACTGGTGGAAATGCAGGAGGCCTCTGTGTGCCCTTTCTACCCTAGAATCTGTGACCAAGACTGCAATGCAAATAGAGAAGCAAGAGAATGGCTGGTTTGGGAGAAGAAGAAAAGTTAGGTTTAGATTCCAAGATATAAGCATCTAGAGATTCAGCATAGCTAAGTGGTTAAG
This sequence comes from Monodon monoceros, assembly GCF_005190385.1. Classification (NCBI taxonomy): domain Eukaryota; kingdom Metazoa; phylum Chordata; class Mammalia; order Artiodactyla; family Monodontidae; genus Monodon; species Monodon monoceros. The sequence goes on from NW_021703783.1 coordinate 88,487,644, forward strand.
AGCGTGGCTATGGAGCCAGACCCCTTGGGCTGCATTCCTGGCTCTGCCACTTCGAAGCTATGCGATGTTGGACAAGTTGCATGACTTCTCCATCTACAAGTGGGGATGATGATAGACCTACCTGGGAGGGTTGTTAAAGGTTCAGTGAGGTAATACATGGAAAGGTGTTCAGGGCCTCAGTGTGCCAAGGCCCTCTGGGGCGCCACAGCAGACTCACAGTGGCACCACTAGATTTTTTCAACATTAGAATTTCAGAAAAAACAGTCATACTTGCCATCTGTCAGGTACCTCATGAACTACTAGCGCAAAGTAATTCACAGTTTCAACGTCTTTTTATGTTCCATTCCTTTCAGTGATTGCTGTGATAAAAAGCACGTACCACGTGAAGACCCACACAGGAACCATGAACCAACAAAGTTTGGGAACCTTGGCTTTGCACAGTGTTCGGCACATTAGCTAAATAACATTCAATACACGTTAGTTGTTACAGTCATCATCTCAGTAGACTTTCCAGGGAGCAGTGGAAATGCAAGACCTAGAGTTCAGTGGACCACCTGAAACCAGGGTTGGAAGAGGGGCCGTGGTGCTGGAGGAGACACTGAGAGGGCTTAGCATCGCAGAGGGATGAAGACAGTTTCAAGAACAGATTGGTCTCATGCTTGAGAAGGAGTTCAGGTGTAGTGGGGAGAATGGAATACAGGCTGGCAGAGTTCACACGAGAGTGAGAAGCGAAGGCAGCAGTGGGGGACTCTTCCTGGAGAATTTTGACTGATACAAAGAAGGGAGATTGGACTATCTCCCCTGTGAATGGTGACACTTTCAGTGTGGAGTTTCATTTAGGGAGTGCTTTTTTAGCTTTTCTGTTTGCCTGTTTGTTTCTTTGTTGTTGAATCCTGCTTTCCAGGAGGAGAGAGAAATCATATGGTGATACCTTGATGATTGTTTCCGCTTTAAGACCATCCCGTTGGAGTGGGGATCTTTTGGTTTATGTTGGAGGAGCAGGATATGGTAACATTTCAGAAATACCTTACTTTGGGTTTTACTAAATCAGTAAAAGCCCATTCACTCCCACTCAAACTAAAATCTGTGACGTTGCCACTTCAGAGGAATGCCTTCACTTACCTGTATGTTTCCAGAATGTTCTCATTTCCTCTAAGCAAATGAAGCCTGGCCCAGTGGCCTAGTGCCTGGCACACTCAGACATTGCTGTCGATCTACTAATAAACTAAATTCTGAGAGATAGGGCTTCCCTGGTGGTGCAGTGGTTGAGAGTCTGCCTGCTAGTGCAGGGGACACGGGTTCAAGCCCTGGTCTGGGACGATCCCACATGCCGCGGAGCAGCTGGCCCCGTGAGCCACAACTGTTGAGCCTGCGCGTCTGGAGCCTGTGCTCCTCAACAAGAGAGGCTGCGATAGTGAGAGGCCCGCGCACCGCGATGAAGAGTGGACCCCGCTCGCTGCAACTAGAGAAAGCCCTCGCACAGAAACAAAGACCCAACGCAGCCAAAATAAATAAATTTTAAAAGAAAAAGTTAAATTCTGAGAGATAACTAGACTTGTCATGGTGTTACATAAATTCTCCCTCTGTTAAGACTGACGCTGAATAACAGTAGCGATAAGTGGTACAAATCAGGAGGTACCATCTCTGAAAGCCTGCTATGTGCCAGGCTCTCTGAGGCATTTTTGCACACATAGGGGTCTTGACTGACAGGTATTGTTAGCCCCCTTTCACAGAGGAGGAAACTGAGAAGAAAAGACATGGAGCCAGAAATTTAATGGAGGTTCTTTAACCCCAAGGCTGTACTCTTTCCACTGTAGCACATGCCTTTCTAAAACTTAAGAGACGGTTACCCGGTGCCACAACCAGTCTTTGACAAAGCTAAAAGTAGGTTCTAGGGTAAGGGAGACTGACATGGTGCACTGGTGTCTGAGATTTGTCCTATGGAAGCACACAGATGTTGAAATGAAGGGGCGGAAAGCTTGGACTCGAGTTCAACAGACTTGGTTCTTGTTCTTGTTGCTACTTACTAGCCTTGTTCTCTTGAGATTGCTTCCTCGCTTCTCTGCTCACTTGTGAAATGGGGTTATTTAGATTAAATTAGGTGTACATGTAGCACGCTTGGCACACACAGGGCAGGGCTCAGTCAGTAGCTGCTGTTAACAACGACTGTTGCTTTCATCCCACGTTCTTCGGAAATATAAAATATACTTGAAAACATCTTTTTAAAAGTTTTTTTTCAACCACTCATTTCACATATTCGACTAAGCAAAAGGGCTCTTGTTTATGTTTTCTTTTGCTTTTTAATATTAACATCCACCTTTTAGGAAGCAAACTCTGTAGCTGTCACCTATTTGGAAAGCAGTTAAGAACCAGAAAGAAAACAGGGTCTCTAAGGACCAAAAGCAGATGTTATAGAGCAAGTTTCCTACAGCTCCTTGGAGCACGTCGTGGGCACTGGGGAAAGGAACATCAGCTGGAGGGGAGTCGGGACCACTCTGACCCCGTTGTTTTCTTCATAGAACTTCACCTACGAGGGTGTTGTGAAAAGCAGACGAGGTAACACAAATGAATGTGCGTACTGGCCTTTTCACACACAATTCTGAGACTTTGTTATGTATTCAGTACATATTTATTCTGCACTTACATTGTGCCAGGCACTGAATCAGGTACAGTGTTAGCTCTCAAAGAGCTCCGTGTGTAGTAAGGGGTTGGAAAGCATTCAGAGTGTTGAACCTCAGCAGAGGTGGGTGCAGAGTGCCAGGGAAAGCCTGTGGGTGTCCAAGAAGCTTTCAGGGGGAGGCAGCCCTGAACTGAAACTTAAGGCCAAATAGGTATTCCAGTCAGGGAGTGGAAATGCATGTGAAGGCCCAAGAGGGCATAGGGTGTTCAGAGAACCACAGGAGGTCCAACCAGCAGGTTAAAAGTGACCATGTGGAAGGCAGGAAGCGGGCTTTAGTAAATTAAAATAATAATAAGAGCTATACTTACTGAGTTGTTCATATGTTCTAAGCACTGCACTACGTTTTTTATCTATGGTGTATTGGTGAATTTTCACAGGAGCCCAATGAGATGTAGGTATTATCCTGTCCATTTCACAGAAATAAGCTCAAAGTGAAATAACCTGCCCCAGGATGCACACCTGTTTAGTGGCAGCACGGGAATTTGAACCCAGATTTTTCTGATTACAGGACCCAGAAAGAATGTTTAAATTATATTCAGTGGTGTATTATAAGAGAGAGCAGAAATAGATTCCCATTCAGAATGGTTAAAATAAAAGCTTTGGTGTGAAAACTTTACTGCTCTGTCACCCTTTCCTTTAGCCAGATCGCATTTAGGGATCTGAGTCAAGTTAGTTCAGAAGAGCATCAGATGGTGGCCCTGCGACTCCCTGGGTAAATGACTCTGGATCTGTTTCTCATCTTTAAAATGGCAGGAATGATGGAACTTACCTCGTAGGGTTGCTGGGTCGGTTAAATGAGTTTCTATAGGTAAAGCCTTGGTAACAGTGTCTCCTACACAGTATTAACATCAATGAAGAGATTGGGTTCCTGTCATCAGCAGAAGAAAGCCAAGTTTTATTTTGAAGATTCATAAATGATGTTTTGCCTTAATTCCCAGATGTTTTATCCTTTAAAATAGGTTTTTAAACTAAAATAGGTTCTTAAATCTAAGCTATAGGTTCATAGATGGGCTTGAAGAGGGATTTCTATCCGTTTCTCAAAGAGTTCTATGATCTCGAAGAATTCAGCGTGACTGCTTTAAACAGGGCATTAAGAAGTTGCTCTTAGGGCTTCCCTGGTGGCGCAGTGGTTGAGAGTCCGCCTGCCGATGCAGGGGACACGGGTTCGTGCCCCGGTCCGGGAAGATCCCACATGCCACGGAGCGGCTGAGCCCGTGAGCCATCGCCGCTGAGCCTGCGCGTCCGGAGCCTGTGCTCCGCAACGGGAGAGGCCACAACAGTGAGAGGCCCGCATACCGCAAAAAAAAAAAAAAAAAAAAGAGTTGCTCTTAGAAGGTCTTGATATTGTGACACGTATCCTCAAACATTTAAAAAGAAGTTCTGGCTGTAAAAATTACAACTTTGTGAGTCACACTTAAGTGGATTTGTTGATAGTCATTTGCTGCTAGTAATAAAGTATCCAAGTTTTTAAAATATTAACATTTTGTTAAAGGAGAGCCCATGTTATTCCAGATGTAACTACTGTGATTCACTTGCCACACTGTTTTCTTGCACTAGAAAGTCTAGGGTGCAGTTACTAGCCTTGCATTTAGAGTCACTTGGAAATATTTTGATGTCTCGAGATCATCCATTATTTGTGTTATTTCTAACTATTAATGTAGAAAAATGTCTGTTCCCTGGAAAAAATTTAACCCTTAAGTTCGAATTCCAACTTTGGATCCACAGGCCTAAATTGCATCTTAGAGCACAATGGTTAGGTTCTAAGGTCAGCACATAAGGTGAAAATTGTCAGTTTCCCTTGAAAATCCCTTAGGAAGGCTCCACGATGAAGGCCAGCAGTTGCTCAGTCCAACAGAATGTCAGCCCAGTGCACCTGGATTTTACTCTCTTCACCAGGTGAAGTCATTGGTACATGTTAAAGAGCCATAATTTTATTTATTTTTTTTTCATAATTTTATTTTTTAAACTATGTCAGCTCCAAACATCAGAATTACACTTGGGTAGCAAGTTACACACACTGAGGGAGACATACAGGAACTGCCTGGGGAAAGCAGATCTCATGCTGTCACACACACTCCAAGGAATGGGTTCTTAGAGCAGAATCACACAGACTAATCAATCCATATCTCCCTCTCTCTGTCTCTCTCTCATAGCCAAACAGAACTTATATGAACTCATGCCTTTCTTTGTAATGCAACCTCATTTTATCTTGGGCCCAGTAAAGGGGGATTTGAAAGGATTAGATCACTTAGAGCATTTGGGGATGTGAGGCTGCTACTAAATTAATAAAGGCGATGCAGCACCCAGAGCTCACTTGTGTGGCATCTGAACATGACTAACTTCACCAGAAGAATGCTAAAAATAGGACCTTTACTACTGAAACGAAAGTTTAAAGTAAAGGCCTTGCTGCTATTTTCTTTGTCTGATTTAGGTCAGAAGATTTCACTCTATCCTCCCTCACCAGAATTTCTATTTTTAAAAAATCTTGTATTAGCTTTTTGGATGCTACAACTTCTATTTTGAAAAATACAGAGGGAATAGAAAGGAACTTTCCTATTGTGGCATAACAAATTACCACAAATCTAGCAGTTCAAAACAATATCCATCTATTAGCTCACAATTCTGTAGATCAGAAGTCCAGACAGGGCTCCACTGGGTTCTCTGCTCCATCTCTCACAGGACTGAATCCAGGTGTTGGCTAGAACTGGGTTCTTAGCTGAGGCTAGAGGTCCTCTTCCAGGTTGTTGACAGCATTCAGGCCCTTGCAGTTGTAAAACTCATGGCAACTTGTTGTCTTCAGGTTCAAGGCCAACAACAGGAGAGTGTCTCCTGTTGGGTCTCACCTCTTTTAAGGTCAGGCCCACTGGATAAGGTCAGGCCCACTCAGGATAACCTCCCTTTGGATTCACTCAGATTCAGCTCACTTAGGGACCTTAATTACATCTGCAAATTCCCTTCTGCCATATAACATAACATGATCACGGGAGTGATGCCCCATCATATTCACCAGTTCTGCCCACAGTCAAGGGGAGGGCATTTTACGGGGTGTGTCCACCAGGAGGCCGAAATCCTGGGCGCCATCTTGGAATTCTGCCTACCACAGAAATAACATGACTGAGTACCTACTGAAGTGCCAAACGCTGATTAATTCCCACCTCTGGGAATGGTATTAACCAAGTTTTACTGACAGGGAAACTAAAGCTCAGGGAAATGAAGCAGTTTGTGTAACTAGTAAATAGTATGGTCAGGATTCTAACCTAGCTCTGTCAGCCTCCAAAGCCCAGGCTCTTTCCATTTTTTCACATTATCTCTGATAAATCCTGTCACTTCTCCCTCCCTTTCAATTTATCTGCCTTTCTCCAACCCCACTGTCTTGGCTGTAGGCCTTCATCATCCCTCTCGGGCACTCCTGCAGCAGACCCCCGACCCCCATCGGGCTTCTTGCCTCCGCTGTTGCTCTGCTCCAGTCCATTCTCCATGGTCCTAACGTGCAACCTGACCATGTGACTTCCTGCTTAAAATACTTGCATCACTTCTTTCCAATGGAGTCCATACTCTTTAATACAGGTTACAAGGCATCCGTCTCTAAGCACTCCCTGCTTCTCTGAGATCATCTCCTACTTCTCTCTCTGATGAGTGTTACCATTCTAAGAGCCTAGAACACCCGTAACCACTCTTCACCTGGCTAATTCCACCCAGCTTTCCAATGTACGTTTAACGTCACTTCCTCCAGAGGCTTTCTTCGATTGCCTAATTTGTGAGGTGCTCCTAATACATGTTCCTGTACCACCCAGTAGTTTCCCTATAATATTGTCGCATTTTATTATGACATATTTATTTGTCTTTTCTGTTAGGTTATGTGTCTGGTTCTTGGCTGTATTCCCAATGTCTGGCACATAGTGGATGCTCAGTAAATATTTATTAAGAAATGAATGGCAGACTAGTTTGGTGGGTTACTTCTTTTCTCTTTCCTTTGCAGTCTCCTTCTTTTTAGTCTCTGTTTTTCTTTCTTTGCCATTGAAATACTTTTAATATCACATGTCAGGGGACTTCCCTGGTGGTCCAGTGGCTAAGACTCCGCATTCCCAATGCAGGGGGTCCGGGTTTGATCCCTGGTCAGGGATCTAGATCCCCACATGCCGCAGCTAAAGATCCTGCATGCCACCACTAAAAGATCCCGCATGCTGCAACGAAGATCCCGCACATGGCAGTGAAGATCCCGCGTGCTGCAACTAAGACCCGACACAGCCAAATAAGTAAATAAATAAATAACAAATTTTTAAAAAAAATATCACATGTCAGAGAGCAATCCACTTCTCATGTGTTTTATTCAGGATCAGATAATTAGTATAAGGTGAAGCTAAAATGGTGAGAAAAAATGGTGGGCCTTTAAACTTTACATTTCATGTTTTCCACTATTTTATGCTGCTTGACTGCCTTAGAATAAGATCTGGGCTCCAAAAGCTCATCCTCTTAACTACTCACTGTACCCAGTACAGATACTCAATGAATGCCGGTATATTTTCTACATAATTGAATAAAGTCCTTTATAAGAGTTATGAGAGGAACCCCTTTCTTCACTATGTGGATTTGGATCTAACATATTGGGTAAGAGTTGTGATTAATTTTGTAAAGGTAGTTTCAATTTTATGTTATAGCTGTAGAATAGCCTTGTGGAATAGAGAGCATTGACTTTTCATAGTCATATCATGTTTGAGAAAACATTGTTAAAACTCCTTGCAAGTTTTATTTTATGGCCAAATGTCAGGCCTATGAATAAGCTGTTTTTAAAAGATTAGTCTAAAATTTTTGAAGCTAAATTTATAACAAACATGGCATAATTTTCGTAGCCAAAGAAGTGCTATCTCATTCAAAGCAGTTTACTTTGGAAGACGTTTCAGGGTTGTTTCCATTCTTCAAAAATGGTTTCAGAATTCCTTTTGGAATTAAAGTCTGAGACATCACACAGCTTTTTTACTGTCATAAGTTTTGGCTAGTCTTTGGCCTTTGAGGATAGTTGTTTTATGAAAACAACATTAAGAACTAAGGTGAGGGCTTCCTTGGTGATGCAGTGGTTAAGAATCCGCCTGCCAGTTCAGGGGACACGGGTTCAAGCCCTGTTCCAAGAAGATCCCACATGCCGTGGAGCAGCTAAGCCCGTGCGCCACAACTACTGAGCCTGCGCGCTAGAGCCCGCGAGCCACAACTACTGAGCCCACGTGCCACAACTACTGAAGCCTGCACACCTTGAGCCCGTGCTCTGCAGCAAGAGAAGCCACCGCAGTGAGAAGCCCGTGCACCGCAATGAAGAGTAGCCCCCACTCACCACAACTAGAGAAAGCCCGTGCGCAGCAACGAAGACCCAATGCAGCCAAAAATAAATAAATAATTTTTTTTAAAAAAAGAACTAAGGTGAATAAAGTGTGTGATCAGGCTTCATTTAAAAACAAGGTGCAACTCTGAAGTCACGAGACAGGACTGTGTTGTTTGTTGGTTTGTTTTGGTTGTAAAATCAGATTCTTGAGGCAAACAGAAGTTTCCAGTAGCTTTTAAAGCACCAACCAACCGTTCATGTCATTATAAGTACAGGACCAGAAAGGACTATCTTGGGAGGCGATGGAGGACTGATCATCATGTTTTGATACTTACAGATGAGGTTGTAAGGAAAGCCAGACTGAAGACATCTCAGTTTATTAGATAATGGTTACAAAGGGATAATCTTTTCTTTTGAAAAGTAATTTTTTCTGTTACAACATATTTTTTTTCTTTGGCCCATAATGCATAGCCCTGGAGGTCAGGCTAGGCTATAGCCATTCTCGTGTTATAACTGGCATAGCTGCAGGACCCAGGGAAGTCACTATTTTTCTAAGTTTCCTTTCTCATCCTCAAAATGAGAGATTTGAACAGGTGCTATCTAACGCACCTTTTCAGGTAGGAAAACTCTTTTCTCCTGAGTCTATGGATAATTGTAAAATGGGATGCATAGTAATATATAGTATCTTTTGTTTTATATATCCCTCATTGAACTGGTTTTAAAAGCTCATTTTGTTTTTGTTTCTCAAAAATCATGCATTGCTTTTGGAATTGTCATAAGTGAAGAATAAACATATTTCAGGTAGTACAAAGCAGTTTGTTGAAGTGAAAGAGGTTCATCTTACGTTAAGTACCAAAGAATTGTCTTCAGTTATTTGCTTCTCACCTTGGACCACAAGAATGTGAATAATAAAATAACGATAAACTACAAGTGACAGTCAAAGCAGGATCAGGAAAATTTTAAGATTAGAAATCAAAACCAGAGGAACAATATGAACAAAATTTAGCTCTTGATTTTCTGGCCCCAAAGCAAAGGGAAATTATGTGGTTCTTATTTTCAAAGAAGATGAAAACTAGACACCTAAGGAGAGGTAAAGATTTTCTTGGCACTTAATTCTAACCGAAATATGTAACATTTGTAGAAAGGATGAAGAGCGTTACAAATAATTATCAAGTAGCTGCAACAACCTGAAAAATCTAAAATTAGCATGTGGTTTTTACCTTCTAAAGTAAAACTGATACTCATCTCTGAGTCATAAGTAACATGGATTAAAAATTAATTATCGTGTTTAGGAAAGCTGGTTAGTAATTTAGCACTCTTGATGAAAAAGTGCAGGTATCTTTTTTGTTTTGTTCCCATAGATGCAAGATCGCTCAACCTGTGTTCTAATTAAGTCTTACCCTGTTCTATTTTTATGTGGTACTAGCCAAAAAAGAAGAACATGTCGGCCTACCAGGTGTTCTGTAAGGAGTATCGTGTAACCATTGTGGCTGACCATCCAGGCATAGGTAAGAATATTTCTCATCTTTAGTGCTTTTACTTTCCATCTGTGTCCCTGAAGCAGTGCAGTTAATCCAGTCAGCAGGCAAACTTATTCCCATAGTATGAAAAGAACACAAGTCTCATTTCTTTCCTCAGTTGTGCAAGTCACTGTAGATTTTGTCTTAGTTCACCCCGTCCATAAAGCACAGTACATAAATACGCAGTTGTTTCTTTCCAAGGTTCTACAGTTGACCTTTTCCTTAAACTGCCCTCAGTATAGAGTCGGAGTGAGATGACATATTACATTGTTCATATTTGTCTCTATATGGAAGTTAGTGAGGTGAGAAGCACACTACACCTCAGGCCTGAGACAAGTCACGTACCCTCTGCACATCTCATTTGTCCAATGTGTGAACTAGCTTCCCAACCTGCTCACCAGGGTTGTTGTGAGGCACACTGAAGCACTGTGAAAGACACAGATGTGCTTTATAAAGCACGACCTCGCTCTACATGTGGAAGCACAGCATTACACGTCTGGAAGATCGCTTCCGAGCTGCTCTAAGGAAATTCTTCTTTGTCTCTGAGCTCTCAGAAATTCGGTAAAACTCTAACATCTCTTAATCAGTCAAATTCTCCATAACATATTTTCTCTAACTTAAGTAGATAAGCCCTGTTCCATGGAATCAAATTAAAAGACACCAGAAAGATGCTTAAGGAATAAGTCCTTAGAGAGTAGACATGTGAGAATTTGAGCCTGTCTCACGGCCACCAAAACAGCCCCTTCCTTCCAGAAAAGAATCAAGGAAAGTGATGGGGTTTGGTTTGGTTTTCTGAAAGACTCTTGTGCTATTTAAATCTGATCTTCAAGACCCTTTTCCTAGTTTTTGCTCCTATCAGTCGTCTGTTTTGTTTATGGTTAAACCTTTACTGTTTTGGGTTGTTTATGTTATTTTTTTTTTTTTACTCTTTTATGCTAGATTTTGGGGAACTGAGCAAAAAACTGGCTGAGGTGTGGAAGCAGTTGCCAGAGAAGGACAAACTGGTGAGTACAGTTTACTATGGACACATTTTTCATTGCTTTATGCCTTCCAAAATGTGTGATCCTCCGACACACCGTCCCAAACAACACTGAACACAGAAAAAAAAATTACAAATCGGTGGAAAATGGTTTAGCAGAGGGCAATAAAGTAGTTGGTGCCAGTTCACTCTACATGAGGATTTAGCTGCAGGGAGGCTGTCTTCTAACCTCATCTAATTTTTTCCCAACAACCTGACATTTGAGCCAAAAGATGACGTAACTTGGGCAATGAGTCGTGTTAAAAGAGAATCTAAAGTCAGAGGCCTTGACCACAAACACCTACTAGTCAGCTGTGGTCTGAGAACTGAGGAAAGTGGTCCACCTGATAGTCACAGCAAATAATAAAAACATGGGACAGTGTTTACTAGGTAAGTAGGTTCCAGGTCATCATCCTCATCAACCATTACGAAATAATAAACCTTCCTGTCACAAAGCTAATAAGACAATGATAAATAGTCATATTCGAATCACAGTCACTTTCCAATTAGATGATATGAAGGTAGTCTAGGCATTAGAATTACCATCTTGCTTTTTTAAGGTACAGCTTGTCTGGGTGAAAACAACATATATTTTTCACCCAGGTCAATTATCTTTAGTTTCTGTTTTCCATGTCATTGTTATCCTAGTATTGGTGTTTCCAACCGGCAGGTTAGAAGAAATATTTAAACCACATGGACATTAGGATGAGCCAGATGTTTCCTCTGTGATTTTACATTTCAACCTTAGAGTGATCGCAGAATCAATGCTGCAGTGTGACCATTAGCACTGGGGGGTATTCGTGGTCCTCTCCTAAGATACTACTGTCACCGCTATCTGAAGCCTGTTCACTGACCCTCCAGCTTAAAAGTTAACATTAACCCTCTGTCTGCTCCCCTCCACTGTTCCCTTTCTTTTCTTCATTCTCCTCTTCCATGACTGCTTTCCCTTTTACTTTTTTGCCCTTTTAAATTTGTTTGCCCTGATCTGATTGCAGATTTGGAAACAAAAAGCTCAGTATCTGCAGCACAAACAGAACAAAGCAGAAGCTACAACTGTGAAAAGAAAAGCATCCAGCTCAGAAGGTTCCATGAAAGTGAAAGGTAGTGACCACACCCCTCTCCTCTTTTCATTCTTTTCCCTAGAGCACTGTGAATTTTGCTTCCTCACTAAGAAATGGGGAGAAGAGCCTATATTAGAAGCAGATCTTGATATCCAGATATTATTACTAAATATTAAGGGTTGCCAAAAAAATTTAGAAAATGTTGTGGGTTTTTTTGCGGTACGTGGGCCTCTCACTGTTGTGGCCTCTCCCGCTGCGGAGCACAGGCTCCGGGCACGCAGGCTCAGCGGCCATGGCTCACGGGCCCAGCCGCTCCGCGGCATGCGAGATCTTCCCGGACCGGGGCACGAACCCGTGTACCCTGCATCGGCAGGCGGACTCTCAACCACTGTGCCACCAGGGAAGCCCTAGAAAATGTTAAGTCAGAAGTCAGCAAGCTTTCCTGTAAAGGGCCAGAGAGTAAATATTTTATTTTTTTATTATTATTTAATTTTTTTTTTATTTATTTATTCGGTTGCACTGGGTCTTAGTTGCAGCTCTTGGGCTCATTAGTTGCGGCATGCGAACTCTTAGTTGTGGCATGCATGTGGGATCTAGTTCCCTGACCAGGGATCGAACCTGAGCCCCCTGCGTGAGCTTGGAGTCTTAACTGCTGTGCCACCAGGGAAGTCCCTGAGAGTAAATATTTTAAGTCTGAGGGCCATATGCATTCTCTGTCACGTATTCCTCTTTGTTTTTTCTACAACCATTTAAAAATCTAAAATCATTCTTAGCTCACAGGCCAATATAAAAACAAGTCATGAGCCAGATTTGGCCCACAGTCCATAATTTTGTTAATGCCTGGTAGAGCTCATAAAAAGGGAAAATCTGGAAGAATATTGGCAAGCTTTCTCTATTTTGTCTCTGTTCTCAGCTTCCTCTGCAGGAGTACTGTCACCCCAAAAGAAATCCCCACCCACTACCATGCTGTTACCCGCCTCGCCAGCCAAAGCCCCTGAGACAGAGCCCATCGACGTGGCTGCTCATCTCCAGCTGTTGGGAGAGTCCCTGAGCCTCATTGGACACCGCCTGCAGGAAACCGAGGTGAGGGCACTGCCAGCAGCATGACTCCAGTTGCTTATATAATTTGAATCCACTTACTCATTCCACATACATTCATTGAGCAACTACTGTATGCTGGGTTATGCCAGGTGCTCAGGATACGGTGATAGAGAAGAGAGATGGTAATAGAAACATCTAGAGATTTGGAATCTACCTACTGGCTCTCAAAGTTTACACTAATACCATCCTATTGAAACAATGGCACAAAAGGAAATTAGACTACCCTGTAACTTTTTTTTTCCCAGTTTTACAGAGATACAATTGACATATAATCCTGTAATTCATTTTTATTTTTTAAAAATGCAATGGGAAAAATGAGTACAAATCCCATGGAAGCTTTGATTGTTTTTATTTCTAAGAGAGTTTGGATTTTTCTATGCATTTCCAGCAAGGTTTTCAATAGACAGATTAGACTGTACAGGGGATTAAGTGTTCCTCTACTGCTTTGAAAGTAGGTAGCAACTGGGAGATTGAGGTTCCCAAGCTCTTCATTTCTCTGCACTTGAATCATACAGTCCTATGTACCCTAAGGAGATCTGTGTCCTTTTAAGCTTCAATTTCAAAATCACTTAACCTGCAAAGCTGTCATGTTCCATTTCTATTACCATATTCAATTTCTAATCATATTTCTTCCTGGCTAACTCAGTAAGTAGTGTAGTATTTCAGTTTTCCACTGGGTCCTAATAGGACATTTCAGCAAAGAAATCCGTCTGAATTACTAAAGCCATCTTTAAGCTGAGAAATCAGTGTAGGGATATAAAACTACTCACTTGCTTCTATGTGGAAGTTGAATTATTATTCAACAAATAAAATGCCGAAGGCCACAAGAGATGAAGCTTTGTCTAAGTTCTTTGGCTAGTTTCTCAAAATTTAGTAGGTGTCAAAACAGCTGCTTTCTTGTAGGCCCAGATATTTGAATGGATATAGATATTTCCAGAATAAAATATTCTGGGATCCTTATTTATTTTTCATATTTAGACATTCTTACATTTCCTAAAAAGTTAAAATTTTAAATGATTTGTGTTTTTCACCTTCCATATTCCAGATTTTCCCTGACGTTTCCATTGAGTTTAACAAATACTTGTTGAGTACTTAGGCATTATTCCAAAAACTGGGGGGAGTAGAAATTATGATGATTTCGTATCCTCAGGAAACTTACAATCTAATTGGAAAGATAGAATAGATAAATAATTAGCAAATAAAACAAGCCAGCTTCTGTGAGCGGTTGCTGTGGGAGAGTTACATATACATATTGACCAGAAAAGGGAAAGAATGTTGCAGAATCTCTAGTCCCCTTTTATTTTAACATAAGGAACAGTCTTATTATGATATAATTCACATACCATAAAGTTTACCCTTTTAAAATGTAGAATTTAGTGGCTTTTAGTATATTCACAGATTTGTGGCTCCATTACTACTGTCTATTCCAGATCATTTTCATTACCCCCGAAAGAGACCCCATATACATCAGCAGTAATTCCCCATTCTCCCTATACTCCACTTTTTCCCAGACTTTAATCATTTGTGTATATTTTCACAATTTTGCCATTTCCACATACCACTTTATACTGTTATTTACTTTGTATTTTTTTAATTTTATTGGGGTATAGTTGATTTACAATGTTGTGTTAGTTTCAGGTGCACAGCAAAGTGATTCAGTTACACATAAATGTATATTCATTCTTTTTTAGATTCTTTTCTCATATAGGTTATCCCAGAATATTAAGTAGAGTTCCCTGTGCTATACAGTAGGTCCTTGTTGGTTATCTGTCATATATAGTAGTGTGTGTATGTTCATCCCAAGCTCCTGATTTATTTATATTTTTATTTAAATAAATTTATCCATGCTTTCACAATGATGTCCTCGATATCACAAGTAAGATACTCTAATCTTTTTTCTAATATATCTCAAAATGGATTTATATCAAATAATTAATGTTCACCTCTACGCCACCTGAAATTAGTAAACGTACTACACTTTAAGGAACACTAATTTATACAGTTTGCTTATTTAAAGACTGAGTACCTGAAACCTAATGAAATTAAGTGACTGTTATTACAAGTTTACACAACTCGCTGTGACCGAGCACAGCTTGCCCCACTTCTCAGCCTGCTCTCATTCTGCGGCTTTGTGCCACCTGAAGCAGTTACAGTAGCGCTCGAGAGCAGAGAGTTAGGGGGTCAGGAGAGGCTCTGTGAAGGGGATGTGGGGTTCCAGCGGGACCTGGAAGGATAAGCAGGACTTGGTATCACGGAGCTGTTGGAGAGAGACATCGTAAACCAAGAGAACATCTGCTTCTCGGCCCTGGAGTTTTCTGCAGAGATGGGCCAAAAGAGACCCAGTGGGGCTCTAGACCCCCCATTCCCACTTCAACCAGATCTTTTAGCTGTTTTATATATTGGGGTTCCACTTAACATTTTATTTCCAAAGGGGTTTATTGCTAAAATGATGAAAAACTAGAAGATCCAATGCATAGGGTAGAGGAAGGCTGAATATTAAGGGCATAGTCCAAACTACAGAGGGAAATGACTGCTCATGAACTACTGGAATTTTTTGAGTAGGGAGGAATGATCAGAGCTCTCATTTGGTTTTCACTGAGAATATCTTCTATTTTAGATTGGGAGTGAAAAGTGATCAGAATTAGGGAAAAGTTATAACAATAATCTAGACTAGACATGACAGAGATTTGAATTTAACAAATATTTATTGAGAGCTTACTCTGTGTAGAACCCCAGTATTTATTGGAAGGATATAAAAATGAGTATGACTTGGTTCCTACTCTCAGGTTGCTTATTGGGAGAGTCGAACATAAAATATTAGCTATCATTAACTGTAGGGCAAAAGTATGGAATAATATTCCTAATTGCTGTCTTCCGTTGAATGCTCACTCAGGCAGCTTTGGTTCAGAGTGCTGTACATGGATCCTTTCCTTTAATTCACACTGCAACTTTGTGAAACAAAATTTGTGTTCCCTTATTTTAGAAAAGGAAAAACAGACTTAGGTTAAGGAACTTTCTCTAGAGTTTAGCCCATAAGTGCTGAAACAGAGCCTTGAGTTTGGTGGCATGACCTCAGGGTCCATGCTTTTAACCCTTTGCTGCCTGCCTTGGAAGTGGGGGGAGACATTGGACAAGGAGAATGAAGGGAAAGAAAAGTCAACGGTGGCAAGGCCTTGAGACTGGGCAGATGTGTGAATGGTGGTGATTTTAGCAGAGGAAGGGATGCTAGGAGGAAGGGTAGGTTATTTCTCTTTACCGTATGTTGAGATTGAGAAATATCCAAGCAGGCAGCCAGAAAGGCAGTTTTGGAGATGAAGATGTTGGTAATAGCAGTAATCATTATTGATACTTTCTGAGCACTTCCCAGGTGCCAGGCACCACCCCAGGTACTTGATGTCTGTTGTCTCACTTAATCCACTCCGTGCTACAGATGCTGTCAGTACTGTGTTTTTCAGGCACAGCATAGAAAGCCGCTTGCCCCTCTCGGTGAGTGGGATATAGCCAGTTTCTCAACCCCGCATCTCAAGCCCAGAGCTCATTCTCTGAAGGACGCTTCTGTGCTGCCTTCCTAGGTGACATATCCTCACAGTACTTCTGGTTGAAGCAGATTATACAAGAGCTGGGCAGCATTATTTGTAGCAAGCAATCTTATTTGCTATGTCTTTGAATCACAGAGATATAAACAATATGCATTTTATAAGTTAAATTTTAAAAAGAACAGAAAAGTGGTATCATCCACTATCAAAAAAGCCACATATGTGGAGAAGTGTGTGTGTGTGTTTGTGTTAAATGTTAATGTGTAGAATTCTCATGGTTATCACATTTGAGCTATATTTGTGGAGTTCATAAGAAAAATACTTTTGCATACATGATCTCCACAAATCTTCCCAGCAGGTCTCCGGAATAGATGAGGCATTTTTTACGATTTTTCGGTATAGGTATTTTGGGGTTTTTTCCTACTGTTCCTAAGTGACTAACCTAAGGTCTCACAGAGGGTACAGTGGATTAGGGATATAGAAAGGAAACCTGGGAATGTATTCTTATCAAAGCAGAGACCTTCCATTTCTGCCACAATTTCATAGAACCACCCAGGACTTAAAGAACCATGCAAGGAACTCACCCAGAGCCTGGAGGGAGCCTCAGGAGTGTGAGTCAAGCTTCAGTCCTCTCCTGTCACGCTCTCCTTTTCAGGGCATGGTTGCTGTGTCCGGCAGTTTGTCAGTGCTTCTGGATTCCATCATCTGTGCGCTTGGCCCCTTGGCATGTCTGACCACACAACTACCTGAGTTGAATGGCTGTCCCAAACAGGTCTTGGTGAGTTTCCTTGTTTCCTGGGATTTTGGGGGCCAGACCCCTTGGGAGCCAGAGAGGCCCTGCCTTAATGAGCCCTGTGAAGCACAAGCCCATAAGGCTTCCTGGATACAGCGTTGCCATAGGCTGTCGCCCCATGAACATGACACTGAGTGTTGAATGCCTGCCAGGCTTTCAGTGAAACGGCAAACACGCCGTTTCCTAAGATTTCTCTCCATTGGAGAGAAGCGTTGTAGCCCTTAAGGTACTGCACCTCCTGTGTTGCTTATTTGCTCTTCCAGAGACAAAGAAAGTACAGGAGTCTCCTGCCTCTATTTTACTAGGGTTAATGGGAGAAGCCAGCAGAAAAGCTCCCAGCATAGCAGACAACGGCGTGACATCTTCTCTCTCCCTGTTTTCTCTAACTCTAGATTTTCTTTCTCATCTCTCTCCCTTGAACAAAGAAATATGTCTCAGGGAACTAAGGTAAAATACTCGTCAGCTGAACCTTTTTCCTTTGTTTTGCAGTCAAACACACTAGACAACATTGCTTACATCATGCCTGGACTGTGACAGCAAAGACTCCTGGGACAGAAACCTTATCCTGCCTGTTGCTGGCTTGTGTATATGTGACTGTTCCAGATCCCTTCACTGGCATCTGGGTGTAGGTTTTAAATTTTTATATATATGCATATATATATATATATATATATATAAAATGTATAATATATACATAGGACTGTAACTACTTTGCTTTTAATAATTTTATGAAATGGCAAAGGTTTAGCCAAGAGGAAACCTTGGCATGAATATGGGCTTGGGATTCTTCTACTGTGGTGGATAAATCTGCCTTAAAAATCAGTGTAACTTGGGGGCTGGGGGCTTGTTCTGGATGCCAAGTGCATCGCTTTAAGGTCAGCTAAAATGTGATTTTTTTCCAAACTCAGTTGTACCTCCAGACCCATCACTGACCATTTGCCTTACCTGTCTTACAGTCTGAAATGTAATGGGAAAGATTATGGGAAGATGTCAGTTAACTGAAAGTACAAAGCTTTTCAACTTGAAGTGACCTAGGTGGGAAGTGATAACATCGTTCCCATCTGAAAGTTATTGCGATGGCTTAAGTGAACTTAGTAGGGGGTTCATTCCAATTCCTGCTCTACCAGTGTCCATGTCGCAAAACTTATTGTAGTCATTGGTACCATTGGCAGCCTCAGCCGGAGCCAAGGAGATTTGTGAGCCCTGGAGAGGGTAAAGCTGTCAGTGCCACCAGTTGAATGGCCTGTATTGTGAGCTGACCCAGAGCATTTGGTCTGCAGAACTAAGAGCTGGTATCTTCCATTGGCCACGTCAGCTTAGCTCACAGTTCTGCTGCTTAGCTGCTTGGTGGGTGTGGAAGGTGAGCTTTGCCCAGGCTGATTCCTGGGTTCATCTCATTGGCTCCCCTGCTGGGCAGATACACAGTGTTCTGCATTCCACACATAAGCAAATTGCGAAAAAAGTACTCTGTTCTCATGTAGGGTTATTTATGTGCGTGTGTGAATGTGTGTTTAATTATGTGTATTTAACTCTTAAAACTCTCTTAGATTTTAATTTATCCTGTAAATTTCTGTATATATAATTTAAAAACGAGCCTCCACCAGCAACAGCATGTGGAAGACGCAGATTTGTCATTTCTGCCTCCCCTCCTTCCTCTGGCCTCCTCTGCAAACTCCAGATCATCACACGTTCAGGTACCGTGCCTCGGAAAGGAGCCATTATGTTGGGGTTCTAGTTCTTTACAACTGAACAGTGTCAAGAAAGTAAATAAAAAGGAATGTTACCATTCCCAGCTGCCCTTATTTCCAAAGAACCAGGCTTTTGCTTCCCAGTTCCAAAGAAAACAGTTGAGCACTTCAGCGTTGTTTTTAAATTCAGTTTGAGAGTCCATGTCAAAACCAAGCTCTGAGGTGACTGCTTTCTTCCCTTGGCCTGGACAGAGCACTGCAGCATCAAAGTAGATCTTTGAGGACAGTGCCGCCAGCCTATTTAATTCTGCTGCATCCTATTTAATTCTTTCCTTTTTTCCCACCAGTGTGGTCACAGGGCTGTGTTTCTTAAAGGTATTCTGGCTGCTTAATGCCTTTCTCACCTCAGAGCAGTTTTGAAATTTAACTGGGAAACAGAAGGAAACAGGAATTCTTGGGAACCAAAATCACGAAGAGCAGAAATCCTGGTTTAATTTTGTGTGTTAGCACCTATCCCACGCCTCCTCTGTACCCATGTCAGTTTTCTGTTTGACACAGGGTATCAAGGAAGGGCCTCGGAGACGTGGACTAGTACGGAAAGAAGTCAGTCCTACCATTGTCATTTGTACACATTAATGAAGTCCTGACGAGGACCTGCTTTTTGTTTGTTTGTTTTCCTTTAAAATCCAAACCTATTGTATTTGTATTTAAAATTTGTACACATTTGTATAATAATCTGTTCCTTGTGGTATTTGGTACTATTAGAGGAAAAACTTTGGATTCAGACCTTCTTGCAATTTTTATATCATTGTTTTGTTTTTTAAATAAATTCTAGCTGTTTGATCCAAATCCCATTACAGTTGTATAAAGAAATAAAATTTTGTACTTATATTATTAAAAATCACATTTTTAATATTTGTAGTCCAGTGTCAGCTATCTTTTCCCTGTTGCTAATGAAAGTTGCTATGAAATTTTAAACCTGTCTTTCACACTATATCCTACCATAATTTTCTTTAAAAAATAATCCGTTTGGAATAGAGGTCAAGTTTCTGATCATAGCCATCTTCCTAACAAACATCTTGCTCTGTTTCTAGTAACTTTTACGTTGCGGACTCTCATCTTCTCTCTTGCAAACTGCAAAGCCAGTGGCTCTGATAAGCGTAGCTCTATTCATTGGCAAATGAAATTGTCTGTACATTACATTGTTGGCCTAACTCAAGAAATACCTATGAGTCTTGTATGAGAATCACATCCAAATCTTGTGCTAAACCATGTGTTTCAGTACTGTCCTTACTGAGTGATGTTGGACTGGATAGGTCACTTAATCTTTATGGGCATCTGCAGTCTGATCTGTAAAATAGTGTTAATGTCACTTCCCTGTCTACAAGCCTTGAAGCCAGCCAGCCTGACATGAAGTTTAGTAGTATTGTGAACATTCAATATATGAGATCAGACCTTTCAAAGTAAAAATTTCAATTCAAACACAAGGTTGTTAACAGTCATAAATAGCAAAATACTATGATTGGCTGAAAGCCTCACTTCTTATGGAGAGGCAGCAAAAAAGAGACAGCTATATTACTGAACGACTAGAGTGATTGGCATATTTCATCACACTTAATCCTCCCCAAGGCCTTATGAATATTATCCCCCTTTACAAATGAGGAGACAGATGCAGGAAAGTACTTTTCCTGAGTTTATACAGCTACATAAATGGCAAAGCCAGAATAAACACACTGGTACAGTTGACCCCAAAGCTGAGGCTCTCTTCAACCCCAGGCCACTTTCAAAGTTAAATTGTGTATGTAATTCATCAGAATCCTTCCCCATTATATGCAGTCCTGAGCAAATGTGATTGTGGGAAAACTGTCAGACCTTTTCATTGTTCAAATGTCCTTTTGTCCTAGCTGGATTTTACTATACAGACCTCACTTTTCTTGTCATCCTGTTGTCTTTAAGCTTTGGAGGCAAAGTATCTTGATTTTTTTGTCTAAAAGTACTTAAACGATATAATTATGTTACATTTATGCAATATGTCAATTTTAAAGGACTTAAACATTTTTATCCTTAGGAAGGCATTAGATTTTTTTTTCTTCTTTTTATTTTTAACATCTTTATTGGAGTATAATTGCTTTACAATGGTGCGTTAGTTTCTGCTTTATAACAAAGGGAATCAGCTATACATATACATATATCCCCATATCTCCTCCCTCTTGCGTCTGGCATTTTGATATTGATATTGCTAAAACACTTAAAAGGAAAAATTAAATTAAAACAGACTTTTTACTAAGTGAGTTTGTTCCTGTTAGGAAACACTTTGAACACATAGTTTTAATTAGTTCTGTACTACATTTAATGTTTGCAATTTACATTCCTATCTATTGTATTGACAAAATCCACACACTTCCATTTCTAATATAATAGCTAAATAGCTTTCTGTTTACATAGAGCTATGATTTCACTCCCTGTTGGGGGGTATATGGTTTCTTACCATGAAGGATAAAACTTATGGCTGTTTTATTCTTGGCAGAAAGCCAAGATCTGCCCATAATCACTTTAATCTCTGCCTTTTTGCGGTATGTGGGCCTCTCACTGTTGTGGCCTCTCCCGTTGCGGAGCACAGGCTCCGGACGCGCAGGCTCAGCAGCCATGGCTCACGGGCCCAGCCGCTCCGCGGCATGTGGGATCCTCCCGGACCCCCGTGTCCCCTGCATCGGCAGGCGGACTCTCAACCACTGCGCCACCAGGGAAGCCCTGCCCATAATCACTTTAAACCAGAGTGGTGCAAGAAGGCAAGAACTTCTGGTTAAATCACCACCCAACATGGGGATGTTAAAGGTTGTTAATGGAAGAATCCAATGGAAAATCATGCTAAATATATTCCATACAACCAAGCAATATGTTTAAATGAAGAAAAACATGGAAGGTACCTGACATGAAGATCATCTTAAGTGTACATCTCCCCTTATAGTCCAAATCCATTACAGAAAGGTAGATTGATTTAGATTTTCATGCGTTAGTCACTGTGCTGCACAACAGTGAGAGAAATGGACATAGCATCCCAGCCCTCAAAGAGCATCTAGACTACTGGGGGTATGGGCATGTATTAACAGGTCTCATGAGCATTATTAAAACACTTCAAAGCACAGAAGTACATGACGTCCATAAAGCTTTTATGTTGTACGGTAAAGATGTCAGCCCCTATGACTGCTCAGATTAACGGAAGTGATTAAGTTCTAATTCAGGTTTTCTATCGTCCTAAATTTCTGCAATTTACTAGCCTTTCAAATTTAAAATTCACAGATATGCCCAAAAAATACTGAAGCATCCTGCAGTAACCCAAACTACCAAAGCAGTGGTTATTGTATCTTTTGGAGTGCATGTCATTAGAAGCAAAAAAAAATAACCAATAGATCTAATATTGGTATCTAATGAGTAGATGACATAGCTGAAACAGCACACGAGAAGGTTGAAGATATTAGAATTACAAAGCTGCGAAGAGCCTTTGAGATTCTTAATTCTTAGCTTGGGGTCCACTGCTGCACCTCAGGGACCCCAGAAACTCCCTGAGGTCAAATTGTATCTCTGCCTTTTTTCTTCAGAAAGGCTCCGCTGCTTTTTACACTTTCTCAAAGGAGCCAGTGACCTAAAAAAGAAAGGTCCTTGACCTAATTCCAGAATCCAGAGAAAATGGAAGCCCGCTGTTTGAATCACACAGTAAATGAATGGCTGAGATGGGTCCCAGGACCCACTCGTGACATCTGTGTGCTTTCTGCCACCCTGGGCTCTAGCCCGTCCCTAGCTGCAATTCACTGAGTTGGCTCTCAGTGTCAAGGTGTCGCAAAACCCTTGGCTCTTCCGTCCTATTTTGAGGTAACGGAATCTGGGCTGCAAAGAGGATACATTTTGCAGCTGGGAGACCTCGATCTCAAATAGGAAGAGTCTTCTCTGGGCAGGGAGACAACAGGCCAGAGAGGCTGTCAAACCCAGCAGTGGGTGTGTAGTCATAGTGAGGTCCTAGCGGCTAAAACTAAGAGCGAGAGCTGGAGTCTCAGCTTGCTGGGTAACCTTACCCAAGTCATTTCCCTGGTCTGAGACTGGGTTTTCTGGGTGTGTAGAGATCAAAGACAACGCCCCTAATCCTTAAAAAGACGTGAAGGATGTGGCTTAGACCCAAGCGCCCCAGGCCCGCAGCCGCCCGACGTCGTGCGTGACGTCCACCGACGCCGAGTAAACCGCAGTGAGGTAATCGCCCTCCGCCTCGAGGCGCCGACCCTCCACGTCAGGGGCGGGGCCTGCGGCCGGCTCCAGACTCCCTCCGCCCCGCCCCAGCCGCGCCTCCTCGAGGACCGTCCGGCGCGTCACGTGACGGGTCCGGCGCTGGCGGTTGCTGTCAGCTGATTCCCCGGCTTGGTGGCAGTGGCAGCGGCAGCGGCAGCCGTGGCGATGGACTTTCTCCTGGGGAACCCGTTCAGCTCTCCGGTGGGACAGCGCATCGGTAAGTCCCCGGGGCCCGGCCCAGCCCCAGCGCAGGGTTCCGCGCCCGGCACCGGCCCCCAGGCGCGCCTCCAGGTCCCCAGTTACACACCTGAGGGAGGCAGGGAGAGGAACGAGGCTGGAGTGTCTCTGCCTGACCTGGCCCCGCCCAGCCGCCCGCCTGCTTTGATTGATAAAAGCCGAGGTCCACTAAGAAGCCTCGGCTTGTGATGGATACCGACAGCAACCAATAGGTAAAGAGAGAAGGCGGGTCCTGGCGGCCGCGACTCAGCCAATGTGCGACTGCTAGGGTCGCTAATCAAGGGAGAAAGTTTGGGGGGTTAAAGGGACTGCGTGGTTTTGCAGTCTATGCGCCCCTCGAATGTTTCTCTCGTCGCCTCCCCGGCGCACGTCGCGCCGCCTGGGCCCTTGCCGTCTCATTCCTGGCTCACTCGGCCCTGCGGACACGGATACCTGAGAAGGGCTGGAAGTCCATTCTCCAGGACCAGGAGACAAGGGCTTGGCGGCTGGGTGGGCGTCTTGCTGGGAGGGGGACAGGGAGCCCTGCCTCCCCCGGGCCGGGGCTAGACGCTGAGGAACCCGCTCCATGAGGAAGCCAGGCCAAAGCTTCAGGACGTGCCGGCCTTGGCCGCCCTCACCAACCGGCATCAGATGGACGGCATGGAGTCGCAGACTCTGAGCTGGAAGTGATCTTAGAAACCACCTGAGTCGGTCTCCCTCATTTCTCAGTAGAGGGGATGGCCAAGCCCTGTGGCAGAGACACAGGCTCACTCAGAGCCCAGATCTCCTGAATCTCTCGCCCCCTATTGACGGGAGACTTATTAGTTCTGTGACGTTGCCTCTGTAGGGAGGATTCCTCACCTGTGATTAGGGGATAATAATGATCCCTACCTCCGTGAGGTTGTTGTGTAGGTTAAACTCGTTAATAAATGTAAAGGACGTAGCGCCTGGCACGTGGCCGATGCTATATAAAAGGAAGTGGTAATATTTATTATTGTTACTGAGACGCTGCCAAGTGAGGGTCTGGAATTCCTGAAAATGGCTGGACAGTTGGTCTCATAGGCACTCATTTCTGCCCACCAACGCAGAGAGGACCCACAGGCCGTGCCCCAAACCGCTAACAGTTCTCCAGGGCAGTCGGGGTGTGCCTCCTTGCATGAAGAAGCCCAGGGCAGTACTGTGAAACTCCCTCCAACTTTTTGACGGTTTTTAGCCTTAAGTTCAAACTGGGAAAATTGGATCTTTTAGACAAGATATTCTTTCCATTCTTACTATCTTGGAAGCCAAACCTCGCTTAAGTCTGTTGACCCAGCTCTGTTGAAATCGCCCCCGTGGCCGTTTGTGGCTCTTCTGAGGTTTTGTAATGAAATGTCTTCAAGAGGAGGCTGTCAGTAGAGAATTTACACACCAGGAAGCTCCTGGATTAGAGAGGGGAAGCTGCACCTCTCAGGGCCACCTCCCTGCCCCACCTACTACAGACACACACACACACACACACACACACACACACACACGTGAGTCATTGTTTTGGAGCTGAAAAGAGAAGGCAGCTTGTCTCTCATCTTCATTTCTCTAGCTGCAGATACCACTGCTTTCATCACATGCCAAGTCTGAGACTTCTACCCCTCCCCGCCCAAAAAAATTCTGGCTTTCACAGTCAGCCACATGTGCCTGAGCCTCTCTAGAAAAGCTCATGTGGACTCTGGGCTTTAGATGGTCAAAGAAAACAGTTTCTTTTCTTACCCTGAAAGGTTGCCTGTCTTGGGCAAGAGATAACTCAGTCCAAAGAGTTACTAACCCTTAATACCTTAGAGGACAGAGCAAGTATTACTGCAGGAACAGTCCTTACCCTGGGGCTCTTGTGACCCAGGGCTCTCATCAGAATCCCCTGGAAGACTTGTTAAAGCATCGAAGGCTGGACCCCATCCCCAGAGTTTGTGACCCTAGAGGTCTGAGATGGCCACTGGATTGGAAACCACACATTAAAACCCTCTGTTCTAGCCCATCCCCTTCATTTTATACAGGAGACTGAGGCCCAGAGAGGGGAGGTGGAGACTAGGACTCACCCAAGGACCCCAGTGAAGTGATAGGAAAGCTGAGATGAACTGCCCTGAGCCCCTGATATCTGAACCAAAGCTGAAGAAGCTCTAAAAGTAGGATTAAATGAAGAATGTCTGCCATTTGAGTTAATACCCTCAGTATTCCTTTTTTCTTTTCGTTTCTTTTTTTGATAAAGAGATGGCAACAGCCCTGATTGGCTGTGATTACTATTACTAATGACCTAGTATTTGCTGCTTGCATTTCTGTAAACTGCAGGGGTGAAATAATCTCTTCTCAAGCCTGCCAACTCCATCTCTCTGTTGAGAGTAGAGTCCTGTCCAGTTGGCAGCCCTGAGCACAGTGGCTCCTGACGGTGTTAATCAGGGGTGAGTGTCTCTCAACTCACAAAGTCCCCAGCCACCCACCTACACCCCTTTGTGCTTGCTGCTCCCTCTGCCTGCTCCCGGTGCATCCTTCAAAGCCCCGGGCATCGTCACCTCCTCCCTGAGGCTTTCTCTGACCCCTTCAGATCCAGCCATTGCTTTTGTGCCCTCCCATCACCCTAGCTCTGCAGGCTCCCTCACTGTCTGCCTTTGGGCTCTGAGCCTCTGCTCCTTCCTGGGTGGAATGGGGGTTATACCAGCATCCACCTCTCAGGATGGTTGTGAGAGTGAAGTGAGCTGCTCCGTGGACAGGGCCTGGCACATTGTCAGTGCTGGGGAAACATCATTGTCATTTTTATTATTTTCATCATCATCACACTAATAAAGCACTGTCCCATTCTGTTAGTAGTTGTGCATGTGTCTCCCCGGCTAGCCTGGGCTTCCTGAGGGCAGGTGCTGTACCTTACTGATCCAGACCCTTGGCTCTTAGCATGGTGCCTGGCACATAGTAGGAGGAAAGAAAGGAGAAAAGGAAAGTAACAGTTTGTGAGCAAATGCCAGGTGCCACGCTGGTATCACGACCCTGTTGTCGAACCCAAGTTCGTGTGCCCAATGCACAGTGAGGCTAAACAAACCAAACAGTTTGGAGCAGTGAAAGGTTTATTGCAAGGGCTAAGCAAGGAGAATGGGCTGCTTGTGCTCAAAAGACCCAAACTCCCTGATGGTTTTCAGGGAGGAGTTTTTAAAGGCAAAATTGGTTGCGGGGTTGGGGGGAGTGCAGGGTCTGTAACTTTCCTCTGATTGGTTGGTGGGGAGGTGACACGATGGTGCTCCAGGAATCTCAGGCATCAACCTTCTGGTTCCCTCCACTCTGGGGTCTGCTTGTGCAGACCTGAAGTCACCATCCTCCCCCTGGGTGGGACCCCCAGGTCCAGCAGAAGAACTCAGAGATTTGTATCAGATTGTTAAGTAAATCCCTCGAGGAGGAGCTGGGACTATGCTTTATCGCTGCACCAGTGTTTCTTGACTGCCTTTCCTTTGTTTCTGCCTTCCCTCCCTTCCCTAATTAGTAACTGTTTGAATCTGCACTTTGACACTCGGGGAGATTTAGGAGGCTGAAGCCTTTTTCCCACAAACAAGAAATAAGGAAGGGAGGGAAGGGGGACACGGAAAAGCTTTTGTGCCCGGAAGGACCCCACAGGGTCCCACTCAGTTTCAAAGCCCCCTTTTCTTTGATATTCATAAGTCTTGAGGGGAACAGGTGTGGGACGAGAAAGGGAATAGTTTTGGATGGAGAGCTTAATCAGGAATTCGGCAGAGGACGTCGGTTTTAGGGAGACTCAGTTTCAACCCTGCAGGGTTTTGCTATTTTTTCCCATGTCACTAAAGGTAAGTCTGAAGACAGGTGTCACTTCCCAAGGTTTCACAGCTCAGTAGAGTCTCTGGCTGCAAAGCCGAGGTCCTCTCTCATACCCTCACCACACTGCCTCTGGCTGATCAACACCTGTTTGGAATATGCAGCATCCCAGCCCTCCAACCTACAGTTATTGTTTGACCCACAGACTAGCTTTTCTGATTGCAATGCACACCTGGACCTGTGCACATTTCCAGGTCACTCACCTGTCCACTAAAGAAAAATTTGCACAACCTAGAAGTTGAGAATTATGTTTTATCTGGAGACCTTACGATTACAGCCTGCGAGGCAGCCTCTCAGGTAGCTCTGAGGGACTGTTCCAAAGAGGTGAGGGAGGAGCCAGGATATACAGGAGTTTTTGCTGGGGGGGGCGGGGAAGGTAGTCAAACATAAAAAGATTACTGCTAATCACAAAAAACAGACATCTCCAGTTAATGATTTTAGCGCTTTCCTCTGTGTGGGAAGATGCAGGAGTCTGGGCTTATTGAAATCAGTCCTTTGACATGCGTCTTCAGTATCTAGCGCCAATATCCTGTTTCTCTCCATCCTGAATCCCACTCAGGTGCACCTGTGGTGAGGGGAGGGTGCTACAGTGGCCAGCGGCTTGATGGCCACAGCTGCCTTTGTTTACTGAAATGGCGGGTGACGTTTTTTGTCCGCACACCCTTATCTATCAGGAGAGCTTACCGTTTCCCGTGGGCAGCAGCCTGGGGCTGAAAGGATCCCAGATAGCTGAGTACTAGCTGGTGTTGACACAGCCCTCTTCTTCCAAGGATTTAAAAACCCTTCCCAGGTATTCTCTGAGGACAGCCCTTACTGGCTGTGTCTTATAGAGAGACGTCAGAAGGCAACCCAAGAACCCCATATTCCACTTCAGGCTGTCGGCTCACCCCTGGCACTTTGAACTAGAGATGCAGGTGACTCAGCAGAGCAAGCTGCAAACAGCACAGACTATAAACATGGGCAGTGCCTGGGGACCAGCCCCGGGCAGCGGGTGCGGAGAGCAAGATGGACCGGGCGGAGAGCCCAGAGCCTAAGACTGAGCCCTGGGCTGGACGGGAGAGGTGAAAGGTCGGGGAGAGCCACGCTTAGTTCCACAAAGGCCAAGCCAGGGCGGCCACGGGAAGGCATCATAGATAAGAGACCATAGGCATTAGCAGGAAGAGAACACCTCGGGCCCTCGGGGCTGCCATTTTGGGAGTGATGAGTGGAAACCAAACTGGACACTCAAGCAAGGTTGTCAAGGGGACACCAGGCTGGGCGGCAGGAGACCTGGGTCCAGCTGCAGTTCCACTGCTGACTATGTCACACTCCTTCCCCACCGCCTCCCCTACCTGTCACACAGAGGTGCCACCGTCCTCCCTCTGTTTCCCAGAGAATTGAACAACTGAGGGGACAATGAGGACAGGAAGGATTGATGCTGGAGGAAAGAAGCACATGGCTGGGCATTGCAGAGGGGCGATAGAACCGACTGCACAGGCTTAGAGGGCAGAGTGGCTGGTTAGCAGAGGAGCTCAGTGCCAGCGCCTTTCACAGTGGGCCTGGCTGCCTTGTTTGGTGGTGAGCTCCCTAACCCTGGAGGTATGAAGGCAGAGGTTGGAGGGGAGGGAGGCTGTAAGGAGGATGCTGCATGGCTGGCAGGGTAGACTAGACCAGGATTTGCAGACTTTAAAGGGCCAGATAGTAAATATTTTGGATTTTATGGTCCACATGGCCTCTGCTGCAAATGGCTCAACGCTGCCCTCAGAGCACGACGGCAGACAGACAATAAGTCGATGAAAGGGCATGACTGTGTTCCAATCAAACTTCATTTATGGACGCTGAAATGTGAGTTTCATATAATTTTCACGGGTCATGAAATTTGTTCTTCTTTGGATTTTTTTCAACCATTTAAAAATGTAAAGACCATCCTTAACTTGTGGGCCATACAAAAGCAGACTGCATTTGGCATGTGGGTTTATAGTTTGCTGACCTCTTAGCCAGAGGCAGAATGATTAAGTTCTTTGTTCTTCAAACTGGGGTCGCAGAGCACCCCTGTCAGAGATGTTTGAGGATGCTCTAGCCCTGGACCCCCTGATTCAGAATCTCTACCGCTTCCCACCCTGTGCCGTGGGGAGCCCTTGCATCTTGAAGCTCCAACTCCTTGATCCATAAGTGCTGGCGCCAGGTTAGAACCCAGAATTTCTGTCTTAAGGATAACAGGGACTAATGTCTAGAAAGGGCTTTGTGTCAGCTAGCCGCATGGTACACAGTAAGGCATCCAGGATGTGCTCCTGAGTCAGGCCAGGTGGTCTGAGTCCTGGTTTATCCTTCACCTGCTTTGTTACCTGGAGCAAGTTACTTAACCTCTCTGTTCTCCAATTTCCTGTCTAAAAAATAAGGATAATAATAGCACGTATCAGTTGGGATTGCTGCATTGCTGTGTTGGGAAATTGTAGTATTGTCACGTTGTGAAGCATTTGGCCCGGTGCCCGCCAGACTGTAATTGTCCATAATTGTTAGCTGTTGTGATTTTTTACCCGGTATTATCATCATTGCTGGGATGTAGTCTAAGTTCGAGGCAGAGCCCAGGTGCCCACCCAGGGCCCTGGCTCCAGCACAGCCTCTGTCTGGTCTTGGTGTCACTGGGAATGAGCAGTCGCAGGCTGGGTGGCAGCCACAGCCACAGACAGGTCAGGTTTCAGGCTGCGGGGTGGAGCCGGTTCTCACTTGGGAATTAAAGCCTTTTGCCTGACCCTACAGATGGAACTGGTGAATAGGTTTTGTTCCCTCCCTGAGCTCAAAGAAATAAAAGTAAAGCCCTGGAGTTCCGTCCTTCTGGTTTTAGAAAAAAACAAAAACCCTCAGTGTCTTCTAATTAGCTTGGGACCATCACCCCGTGAGAAGCAAGAGGATTCAGGACAAGTTAACTCTTTACCTTCTTACCAAGGAGGCCTCGGTCTAGGCTAGCACTCTCCAGACTTCTGCCCTTCGTGTACCACCTTTATGATATGTGTCTGCCCTTCATGTACCACCTTTAGTTTTATTTTCAGAGTGTTTTCCTTTTGTTCACTCACTTTTTAAATTTGACCTTATCCTGTGTAATTATATCCTGAAATCATGACTTTGATAAGCTAGTTTGTGTTTTTTCCCTTCTACTCGACATTCAGGTAAATAGGTAACTCTAAAAATGTCTTTACGTTTGCCCACGAGCCCACCTAGCATGTTCCCAGGTGGCATGTTTTGACCGCTGGAACGTCAGCAGTCTGAATAGGGTCAGAGCTTAGACCCTGCATCAGAAGATGTGGGTTCAAGTGCCAGCTCCTCCCCTTCCCAGCCGCATCCCACAGGCAAGTGACAGAACCTCCGTCCCACGGAGGTGGGAAGCTTGACAACTGAGAAATCACCAAAAAGTGCCACAGAGAGCCAAGCAACTGTGCAAGACCCATGGGGAGAACCTGGGCTTTGCTCCTGCAGGGGAGGTAGAGAAAGGAAGGAGGGAGCCGGGGAGGAGTGGGGAGGAGCCAGCGAGGCCACACAGGCTGAGACCAGGAGAACTGAAGGACAGGCAGAGGTGTCCCCTGTTCCAGTGGAACTTGTTTGTATTGATGCAGGATAAACCCTTGGGGTGGTTACCTTCATGTAACAACCTGGCCAGGCCATGGTACCCAGATATTTAGCCAAACGTTAATCTAGATGTTTACATGAAGGTATTTTTTAGATGAAATGAACATTTAAGTCAGACTTTGAGAAAAGCAGATGACTGTCCGTAGTGTGTGTGTGTCTCATCCAATCTATTGAATAGAAGAAAGACTGGCCTCCCAAGAAGAGGGAATTCTGCCAGCAGACGACCTTTGGACTTAAGCTGCATCTGTCCTCTGGGTCTTCAGCCTGCTGGTCTACCCGGCAGATTTTGAACTTGCCAAGCCTCCATAATAGCACGAGCAATTCCTTAAATCTCTTGATAGGTACGTACATACCTACATACCTACATTGGTCAGTAACATCTTTTACATTCGTGAGTTGGGGGAACAAAAAAGGAATGTCATATACACCTTGGCCAGCCCCTTCACGCCTCTCTACTTTCATGGACTTGCTCCTTCTTACCTAGATAGTTTTTTAAAAGACGTCCTTCATCTAACTGAAATTTTCTTCAGTTAGGTACTATAGTTAGTTATATCAACTTTAAAATTGTGGGTTGCCACAGTTATGCCTCTGTAAAGTATTGTAGAGCTCCTCCTGTGGCCTGTGGTTACAGAATGGCAGGGGAGAGGCAACCAGGGCTTTGAGGAAGGATGGCTCAGCAACTTAGGAGACTGCTGGAACTTTCCATGCTAGGTCTGGAAAGAGCTATCCGTTTGGAAAATAGGCTTCAGGACAGTGCTCTCTGGGGAAAAATGAATGGCTTCTGCATGTATGTGATTTAAACATCTATTTTATGGGAATGCTTGGAATTTTCACACAGTGATTTTTAGGTTGATAATTTTGTAGTTGGTAACGTTTGTTTTGGTGTTAGCTGTTGTGCTAGGTGGGATGCAAAGCACATGAAGTGCATTCTCTCATTTCCTCCTCACATAACGCTGGAAGGTGAGTGCTTTAGTTATCCCTATTTTGCAGGGGAGGAACGAGGGCACAGAGAGGTTAAGGAATTCACTCAGGGACACACAGCTAGTGAGTGCTCCAGTCAGGACTTGCACTGGGATTTGTCTGTGTCCAGATCCCACTCTCCTAACTTTCCCGCCTCATTGCTTCCCCTTAGAATTGAAAGGGACCTGGCGGGTTTCCTTTAGAGTGAAAATGTCTGGGTTCAGGGTCCATCTAGGATGAGTTTGTTCCTAATGGTTCTTTCTGTATTTCTCCACCCACCAACCCAACCTCCAGCATATTGGTTTCCTCCTCTTGCTAGCCCCCACGTAACAGAGAGCACAGGTGAAGGCACCCTCTGGTGCTGCCTCTGTTATCAGGAGAGGAAAAACTTCCCCAGGAGCCACTGGGAAGAAAATTCCACCCACACCTCAGTGGCCAGAACACAGGGCCTCTTCTGGCTGCAAGGGAGGCTAGAAAAGCTAAACAATGTGGGCCAGTGGAGAGTGTCTTTCACAGCAACAAGCTCTGCAGGAGTCAGTTCCATGCAGTAGAGTTGATAAACATCCAATGTAGTCACAGGGTGAGTTAACACAAATACCATGTCCCACGTGGGCAGGTGAGTGGGTTCCCACACTGTTTCCAGGAGGACAGCACAGCTGGGCGGTGTCCCAGGCGGATCAGTGGGAACAGTGAAGGCTCTAGAAGTCACTTCCAGAATGGAGTGGTCACAGGAACTGAGGATGGTAACGTGGAGGTCAGATGAAGGAGGCACACGGTGCTTTTTAAAAACATTCGCAGAACTGCTGAGCTGAAGAAAGATTAGGATTTCTGCACAACCGCTGCTAAGGGATCAATGAGGCCAAAGGGTGGGAGTACTTCATTTAAATTAAAGTGCTCTAAGGGCTTATGGTCGTGGTGAATATGGCCTCATCCTTCATTCAGTCATTCATCAAACACATCCTGCAGGTTTTTCACAGGCCCGGTCATCCTGTGTGGTGTAGAGAATTCAAGGACTCACAAGCTGTAACCTCCACCCTTGAGCTCACAGCCTAATGAGAGAGACGTAGAAACAAAGAAGTAAATGCCACAGGGTTATTGTAGCACTAAGCAGAGCTTGTGGCTGTGGCGCGCGCAGAGTGCCGTTGGCCCAGCATGGAGGGGAAGGCCCTCTGGGGGTCAGGGCAGGCCCCGCAGGGAGCAGCGGGCAGAAGGCCCAGGCGGTGGGAGGAGGAAGCGGGGAGAAGGCCGGTCTGCACGCCGCAGGCTGCCACCAGGCTTCGGGTACCTCGGCTGCAAGTGACCGAGAGACAGGCGAGCCGGCCCCACGCGCTGGGCTTACTTGGCAAGAAGTCGGAAGGTCGGCAGTTCCAGGATTGGTCTCATAGATCCACGATGTATTGCAACACCCAGGCTTTTTCTTTCTCTGTCCTGAATATGTTGGCTTTGTGTCCTGAGCGTGTCACCTCGGCCCGAGCTCCAGGCGCCGTGCTCCCATGCTGGCTCCCAGAAGAGAGGACAGAAGGAGACCGGGGGGTTCGGGGGGTGGACAAGGCTCTCCCCTCCCCGACAAGGCCCCGCCGACACCCTGTACTCCCCAGGGATCCGGACTGGGTAGCTCACCCACTCCTGGACCGGGCTCTGGCAAAGGGGAGAGGGGTTGCTGATTTGGGTGGGGAAGAGGAAGGAGCGGCTGGGGGGCAGGCTAGGGGGTATCTGTGCCTGATTCCCTCTGTCTGGCTTTGAAGACTGGTCTGCCAAGCCATTGGCATCATTGCCTTTCTCCTCCGGCTGCCTTGCTCCCTCCTGACCCTCAGCCTCCCTTGGGCTCCTGGATCTTTCCCGGTCTCAGCACGGCCTTTTCTCCCTCCCTCAGGTCCTTCAGACTGACCCTCAGGCCCCTCGTCTCTGCTCTTCTTCCCGTCATCCCTGAGGTTTCATCACGGATTCATTCATTCAGCACGTGCTCTTCCTCTACCAGGAACGTCCCTCCTCACCTTCCCCAGCCTGGCAGCTTGTGCTCTGTGCTCAGCTCAGTCGGCACCTCCTCACCAGAGCCTTCCCGGTTCCCCTGCTCCCGGCTCCCCCAGCGCCCCAGACTGACCTCAGTCACATCACCTGTCATTTTGCACTGAACACGCCTGTCCAGCTGTCCTCACTGACCGCTGTAGGGCCTCCCTAAGGGCAGGGATTCTCTTCTCCCTCTTTGCCTCTCTAGCACCTGGCACAGGGCACAGGCCTCCCTAGCACCTGGCACTGTAGCTGCTCAGAGCGTGTCGTAGGACGGAGAATAGATGGGCGGGAAGAGGGCATCTAGAAGGCAGCTGGGGGGCAGATGGGATAAAGGGGCACTGGGCAAGGGATGGAGGCAGCTGGTGGGTGGGGGGAGCGGAGTCGAGCAAAGGGGTGGGTACTACTTACAGCAGATTCCAAACAGCATATCATATCGTTCATAAATATTTCAGCGTGTCTTTTAAGGGCATGGAATAGGGTTCCCATGTAGAAACCAACAAACAAGCCATAATCACAATATCATTACACACTTTAAAAAAAAATCATACAGATGTGTTTTTTAAAGCCTGAAAACAGTAAAGACTAGAAGGAAATCTCAGAGGTTCACCATGGTTCCTTTGAGTGACGTTAGTAGGTGGCCGTTACACTGGAAAGATGACATTCCATGAATGTGGACTAAAAACAAAACAGCTGTGGGCACCTTTGCAGGGGTGCCAGTCATGGGAGAAGGATCTCGAAAGAGGGCCCCCATGGGAGCTCTGGGTAGAGCTGACGCACCGTGTCACTGCTTTCTTGATCACGGTCAGCTAACTCCCATTCTATCCCTACCCCCCGGGTGGGTGAGCCCTGCCCTAGACCTGGTCATAGTCAAGGTGGGACTAGGGCTGCTATCGGCCTCGACCTTTAAGACAGTTCCTTACTATTTACAAACCATATTTCATTGAATCTAGAAAGAAAAATCTACCAACTGAGCTCTGACAGGTCATCGTTTGTAAGAAACATCCCAATATCAGAGAGATTCAAGAGTGGACAAGGGGGGAATTCCCTGGCGGTCCAGTGGTTAGGACTCCGCACTTTCACTGCCGGGGTCCAGGTTCGATCCCTGGTCAGGCAACTAAGATCACGCGAGCCGTGTGGCGTGGCCAAAAAAAAAAGAAGAGTGGACAAGGGAGCTTAGGGTCAGTGAAACATGAGAATGTTTCCCAGGACGGGGTGGGGACGGGTGCTCAGCACTGAACTGGGGCGGCGAGGGGGTCTGGAGGCTCGGTCGCTCCTTCCGCAGACGTTGGCCAAACCTCTACCCTCGTTCCCACCAGAGGGTAGGCCCCGGTGAGACAGAGATGTTCCCGGAGCTCAGGGTCCAGCCAAGGCAGGCAGGGGCAGAGCAGAGGGAGAGCACACGGGTCCAGAGGCCCCCGGGCCCGGCTCTGCATCCCCGTACTCCACTGCCAGGTGTGGGCATCAGCTGTGCCCACACGTGGTGGGGGCTGTAGGGCAGTAACAAGAGGTCCGCGCCGCGTCCTGCACAGGCTGACATGCAGCGAAGGCCGGTCATTTGGTCGCTGTTGTCCACAGTGTTAATGCCGCAGTGCGAGATGAGGCCTGGCACGGTTTGCCCAGTTGGAGGCGACACTGCGGGGCCGACGCTGGGGTAGGGCCTTAAAAGCCGTCCCCATTGGCTCGTCTGAATCTCAGCCCCTCTACTGTCTCAGTGCCTGCTCTTTCCCATCGGGGCATTTTTGCTGTCTGTAATGTCACTTGTGGCCGCCCACCAGACTGTAGACTTCCCAAGGGCAGGACCTGGTTGGTTTTGCTCTCTGACGTCTCCCAGGGCCTGCGTGACACATGCTGAGTATGTTCGAGAGGCACATAATCTAGTGGTTAAGGGTACGGATTTGGGAACCAGACCTCTTGGGGTTCAAACCTCTGCTCTGCAACGTACAAGCTGTGTGACCATGGGCAAGCCACTGGCCTCTCTGTGCCCCTCAGCGTACCCATCCTCTGCCTTAGGGGCTGTGGTGAGGGCCGGCAGAGCTGCTGTGAAGTGCAGAGCCCCGTGTTTGGTGTGTGGTGACAGCCCGGCGAGTCAGTGTGGTGGGCCGGTGGGGGGTGGTCTCGTCATCACCTGTGAACCAGTGCCGGCCTGAAGGGGAGCCGCGCATCCCAGGCAGAAGCCCCAACGCCTGAAAGAACAAGGTCCGCAAAGGGAGGGAGAACAACACAGTGGGTCGGGGCTGAGCTCAGCCCCAGCTGTCCCTCTCAGCCCCTGAAAAGGTCCGGTTTTTGACCCTCAGGCAGTGGGGGGTCATGGATGACATTTAGACAGAGAAAAACACTGGTTGGATTTATGTTGGAAGAGGATAGTGTGGAGGTCACGGTCCAGGTCTGGGTGGGAGACAGTGCCTGAGCCAGGGCCGTGGCCGTGATGATGGAGGCGTTGAGCAGCTGGAACCCTCAGCTGGAACCCCGGTGAGTGAACATGCAGGGTGGTGGGGAGAAGGCTCTAGGCTGTTGCCCTCGGGCTGACCTGGCAGGAGGTGGTCAGTGTGACTCACATCCACAGTGCTGACCACGGGTCCCCTGATCGCCGCAGAAATGGCTTCCTGCAAAGCAGGGCTTCCCCAGTGGCCAAGAGGGCAGGCTCGCCAGATACCCAGGGTGCCCTCGAGGGTGCGCAGGCTGACACCAGGGCCCCGGAGCTGGAGAGTGTCTGGTGGCCACTCTTTGCTGCTCTCGGTCCAAGTCACAGTCATGGGACTTAGCAGTGACCCGTCGCTGCCCTTTAGCTGACACCATACGTCCATTGTCTGGCTGAAGAGTCCCAACACCTGTGAGGGAGGCAGTCAGTCTTCTCCCGGTTTCACAGATGAGGAAACCGAGACTCCGAGGCTCGGATCCTTGCGCGTGGTCTCCGAGTTCAGAGGTGGGGCCAAGCTCATCCCACTCCAAAGCTGTGCCACCGCCCAGCCCAGCTGTCCTGGCACCAGCCCCACGTGGAGAGGACAGAGCAGACAGAAAGACGCCCGGTGGACCCCATCCACCGCCCGCCAGCCCCCGACAACAGCAGGTGGTTTGCAGGGCCCAGCTTCCTCAGGAGCTGGGGACAAGGGCAGGGCCTCCGAAGGTACTGCCAACAGCCCAGAGCTGGACAAGTCAGCGGGCTGTCTTTTAGAACTGGTAACCATTGTCAGTGTTTTTATCCCCCCTTCTTAAAATAGCCAGCTGAGTTACTTTTGTGGTTAAAACCAAAAATAGAACACACATCCCCAGATTCCTGTGGGTTTAAATTTCTGCCCTTAACGGAGCATGCCTGCCCCTTGGACCTGTTTATTAAGGAAGTCTTAGGCTTCTCCCAGATCTGAGGGGAGGGGTCTGGGTACACCTCTCTTCTGGAATTGATCAGATGGCTCTTGTCTCTCTTCTGCCTCTTCCTCCTCTTCCTCTCCACCCCCCCCACACCTATTTAGACTGACTGAAGCTCCCCCCTTTCCCCCGACTCCCTCCAAAAAACTCCATCCTCTTAATGGCTCTGCCCACGACTGGCACTCAGGACTAAAGAACTTGGCACCTGTACTCAGGTTAGCATCAGACTCGTGCTCCAGGGGTCCTGATGCATCCACCTTGGTTCCTTGGGATGGCTTGCCTCTTACTCATAAATGTCCCAGCTGCCCCCTTAGCAGCCCGCTTGCTGTTCCAAAATGATTATAATCCCTTCTGAAACCCCGCCCTTCTCTCCCGCAGGAGAAGGGAGGTGCCCATCGTTTTCAGCGGTCACTGGGAGAGGTCATAGGGGATCCAATGGTGGAACCACTGAGAGGGCTGCTAGAGGAGGAGGGGGCAGATGGCCTGAGGGGTCCAGGCGGATCATTCTGGAAAAGCAGAGCTCCCTGACTCCTGATGGGAGGCGGGGGCAGTGGCATCCACGGCCATCCTCCCTTTCCACCATGTGTGACCTCTCCAGGCTCAGGTTCCTCATTAGACAAGGGCAATAGTGTATGCCTTATAGGTGTGAGGGTTGAATCACCTTCTTTACATAAACAGCTAACAGCTAACAAATGCTTGGTGTTACCTAGCATCTAACTTGGGAAGTTAAAATATTCCCGTTGTGGAAGGGCCCAGCTGGGGGCAAGGGAGCCTTTGAAGGGGCATGGGAGGGACACAGTCACTTTCAAGCTCCAGAAGGTTCACTCTGGGTCAGCATGGAGGACGCATGGGGGCAGG
The DNA here is from genome assembly GCF_005190385.1 of Monodon monoceros. Lineage (NCBI taxonomy): Eukaryota > Metazoa > Chordata > Mammalia > Artiodactyla > Monodontidae > Monodon > Monodon monoceros. Next base: position 88,525,483 of record NW_021703783.1, read on the forward strand.
GAAGCAGGAGGAGCCGGGGCATGGCTGACGAGGGCGGGGCGGTGGCCCAGCTGGGGCAGTGGCCGAGGGCAGGGCGGGAAGGGAAGGCTGGGATGGAGAGAGCCTCAGGGGCTGGAACTGGCAGGACTCAGGGGCCCCTTAGAGGCGGTCGGGAGTCAGGTTGGCGAATCCCCCAGGCCAGGAAGTCACTGAGACGTGGCCTCCGAAGGAGGAGCAGTTCTGCGTGGTTGACCAGCCACCATCCCCCAGACCCTCCAAAGTAGGGCCCAGCCCCCCCCGCTCAGGAGGCACTGGTCCAGCTCTCTTTGGTTCTTCTTATGTGGTTCAGTTTGTGTGTGAGTCCCAGGGGTGGGAGTGTGGCCCAAAGAAGCCACATCCAGGACATAGTTGTGGGATGAGCGAGTCCATCTTTCACCCATTTAAAGGGCAGCCTTTCTCATCCCCTCTCGCAGCCCTAACCCAGGAGCAAAGCAACGCACCCTGCTGCTGGGTCCATACGTGGATGCCTCAGCTGCCTGGCATGTGTCCTGGGCCACCCTGGCATCCATCCAGCCCGCAGGACCCAAGGGGGACCCAGGGTGGAACTGAAGTCAGGCCAGTTTCAAAACCAGGATCATGGAAGCCACCGTTGTAGGGAGCTGACTGTGCCAGCCCAGCCCAGGCTCTGCCCACAGGATGGGGCTGCCTGCCCAGCTGGAAGAGGGCCCTGCCCAGTCACACGGAGTCTGCCCCGTCTATCCTGACGGGCCTGGCTCGGAGTGCGGCTTCTCTGGGCACCACAGGGCAGGGACCGTGTCCATCTGTCCACACTGCATCCCCAGTGCCTAGAGCAGGCCTGCCACGTCAGTAGCTGTGCGACGGACGCGTCAGGGGCCTCACCCGAGAGCAGGGTGGTGAGAGAGCCTCCCTTGCACCATCGCGTGGAATAAGAGCTCCGTGTGCCCGGTCCATCGGGGCTCCTGGGAGACGCCCACAGAGCTATGCCCGCGGGTGCACTCAGGCCGCGGGTGTGAGGGCTCTGAGCCTGGAGCCGGGCTCTGAAGCCGAAGACACAGCCGTGATGGGGGAACTTGGCTACTGCCCTAAACGCTGATCCAACCGATGGTTAAAAACTCGTGCGTGGGCCTGACAGACCCGCAGGAGTAACGTGCGGGGTGGAATCTTGCCTGACATAAGCAGAGTATGGAGTTGTCTCTGCACAGTCTGCTGGAACTTGGTCTTTTTCTTTTTTTTTTTTTTAACGTCTTTATTGGAGTATACTTGCTTTACAGTGTTGTGTTAGTTTCTGCTGTATAACAAAGTGAATCAGCTATATGCATACGTATATCCCCATATCCCCTCCCTCTTGCGTCTCCCTCCTGCCCTCCCTATCCCACCCCTCTAGGTGGTCACAAAGCACCGAGCTGATCTCCCTGTGCTATGCGGCTGCTTCCCGCTAGCCATTTATTTTACATTTGGTAGTGGCTATGTGTCCATGCCACTCTCTCACTTCATCCCAGCTTACCCTTCCCCCCCTCCGTGTCCTCAAGTCCATTCTCTACGTCTGTGTCTTTATTCCAGTCCTGCCCCTAGGTTCATCAGAACCAATTTTTTTTTTTTTAGATTCCATATATATGTGTTAGCATATGGTATTTGTTTTTCTCTTTCTGACTTACTTCACTCTGTATGACAGACTCTAGGTCCATCCACCTCACTACAAGTAATTCAATTACCTTTCTTTATATGGCTGAGTAATATTCCATTGTATATATGTGCCACACCTTCTTTACCCATTCATCTGTCGATGGACACATAGGTTGCTTCCATGTTCTGGCTATTGTAACTAGAGCTGCAATGAACATTGTGGTACATGACTCTTTTTGAATTATGGTTTTCTCAGGGTATATGCCCAGTAGTGGGATTGCTGGGTCATATGGTAGTTTTATTTTTAGTTTTTTAAGGAACCTCCATACTGTTCTCCATAGTCGCTGTATGAATTTACATTCCCACCAACAGTGCAAGAGGGTTCCCTTTTCTCCGCACCGTCTCCAGCGTTTATTGTTTGTAGATATTTTGATGATGGCCATTCTGACTGGTGTGAGGTGATACCTCATTGTAGTTTTGATTTGCATTTCTCTAATGATTAGTGATGTTGAGCATCTCTTCATGTGTTTGTTGGCAATCTGTATATCTTCTTTGGAGAAATGTCTATTTAGGTCTTCTGCCCATTTTTGGATTGGGTTGTTTGATTTTTTGATATTGAGCTGCATGAGCTGCTTGTATATTTTGGAGGTTAATCCTTTGTCAGTTGCTTCATTTGCAAATATTTTCTCCCATTCAGAGGGTTGTCTTTTCGTCTTGTTTATGGTTTCCTTTGCTGTGCAAAAGCTTTTACGTTTCATTAGGTCCCATTTGTTTATTTTTGTTTTTATTTCCATTCCTCTAGGAGGTGGGTCTAAAAGGACCTTGCTGTGATTTATGTCATAGAGTGTTCTGCCTATGTTTTCCTTTTTATAGTGTCTGGCCTTCCATTTAGGTCTTTAATCCATTTTGAGCTTATTTTTATGTATGGTGTTAGGGAGTGATCTAATCTCATACTTTTATATGTACCTGTCCAGTTTTCCCAGCACCACTTATTGAAGAGGCTGTTTTTTCTCCACTGTACATTCCTACCTCCTATATCAAAGATAAGGTGACCATATGTGCGTGGGTTTATCTCTGGGCTTTCTATCCTGTTCCATTGATCTATATTTCTGTTTTTGTGCCAGTACCATATTGTCTTGATTACTGTAGCTTTGTAGTATAGTCTGAAGTCAGGGAGCCTGATTCCTCCAGCTCCATTTTTCTTCCTCAAGATTGTTTTGGCTATTCGGGGTCTTTTGTGTTTCCATACAAATTGTGCAATTTTTTGTTCTAGTTCTGTGAGAAATGCCATTGGTGGTTTGATAGGGATTACACTGAATCTGTAGATTGCTTTGGGCAGTATAGTCATTTTCACAATGTTGATTCTTCCAATCCAAGAACATAGTATATCTCTCCATCTGTTTGCATCATCTTTAGTTTCTTTCATCAGTGTCTTATTGTTTTCTGCATACAGGTCTTTTGTCTCCTTAGGTAGGTTTATTCCTAGGTAGTTTATTCTTTTTGTTGCAATGGTAAATGGGAGTGTTTCCTTAATTTCTCTTTCAGATTTTTCATCATTAGTGTATAGGAATGCAGGAGATTTCTGTGCATTAATTTTGTATTCTGCTACGTTACCAAATTCATTGATTAGCTCTAGTAGCTTTCTGGTGGCATCTTTAGGATTCTCTATGTATAGTATGTCATCTGCAAACAGTGACAGTTTTACTTCTTCTTTTCCAATTTGGATACCTTTTATTTCTTTTTCTTCTCTGACTGCTGTGGCTAAAACTTCCAAAACTATGTTGAATAATAGTGGTGAGAGTGGGCAACTTTGTCTTGTTCCTGATCTTAGAGGAAATAGTTTCAGTTTTTCACCATTGAGGATGATGTTGGCTGTGGGTTTGTCATATATGGCCTTTATTATGTTGAGATAGTTCCCTCTATGCCTACTTTCTGGAGAGTTTTTATCATAAATGGGTGTTGACTTTTGTCAAAGGTTTTTCTGCATCTATTGAGATTATCGTATGGTTTTTCTCCTTCAATTTGTTAATGTGGTGTATCACATTGATTGATTTGCATATATTGAAGAATCCTTGCATTCCTGGGATAAACCCCACTTGATCATGGTGTATGATCCTTTTAATGTGCTGTTGGATTCTGTTTGCTAGTATTTTGTTGAGGATTTTTGCACCTATGTTCATCAGTGATATTGGCCTGTAGTTTTCTTTTTTTGTGACATCTTTGTCTGGTTTTGGTCTCAGGGTGATGGTGGCCTCGTAGAATGAGTTTGGGAGTGTTCCTTCTCTGCTATATTTTGGAAGAGTTTGAGAACGAAGCTCTTCTCAAATGTTAGCTCTTTAATAAATGTTTGATAGAATTCCCCTGTGAAGCCATCTGGTCCTGGGCTTTTGTTTGTTGGAAGATTTTTAATCACAGTTTCAATTTCAGTGCTTGTGATTGGTCTGTTTATATTTTCTATTTCTTCCTGGTTCAGTCTCGGAAGGTTGTGCTTTTCTAAGAATTCGTTCATTTCTTCCAGGTTGTCCATTTTATTGGCATATGGTTGCTTGTAGTAATCTCTCATGATCCTTTGTATTTCTTCAGTGTCAGTTGTTACTTCTCCTTTTTCATTTCTAATTCTATTGATTTGAGTCTTACTTTTTTTTCTTGATGAGTCTGGCCAATGGTTTATCAATTTTGTTTATTTTCTCAAAGAACCAGCTTTTAGTTTTATTGATCTTTGCTATTGTTTCCTTCATTTCTTTTTCATTTATTTCTGCTCTGATCTTTATGATTTCTTTCCTTCTGCTAACTTTGGGTTTTTTTTGTTCTTCTTTCTCTAATTGCTCTAGGTGTAAGGTTAGGTTGTTTATTTGAGTTGTTTCTTGAGGTAGAACTGTAGTGCTGTAAATGTCTCTCTTAGAACTGATTTTGCTGCATCCCATAGGTTTTAGGTCGTCATGTTTTCATTGCCATTTGTTTCTAAGTATTTTTTGATTTCCTCTTTGATTTCTTCAGTGATCTATTGGTTATTTAGTAGCATATTATTTAGCCTCCATGTGTTCGTATTTTTTACAGTTTTTTTCCTGTAATTGATATCTAGTCTCATAGCATTGTGGTCAGAAAAGGTACTTGATACGATTTCAATTTTTTAAATTTACCAAGGCTTGATTTGTGACCCAAGGTATGATCTATCCTGGAGAATGTTCCATGAGCACTTGAGAAGAAAGTGTATTCTGTTGTTTTGCATGGAAAGTCCTATAAATATCAGTTAAGTCCGTCTTGTTTAATGTATCATTTAAAGCTTGTGTTTCCTTATTTATTTTCATTTTGGATGAGCTGTCCATTGGTGAAAGTGGGGTGTTAAAGTCCCCTACTATTATTGTGTTCCTGTTGATTTCCCCTTTTATGGCTGTTAGTATTTGCCTTATATATTGAGGTGCTCCTATGTTGGGTGCATAAATATTTACAATTGTTATATCTTCTTCTTCGATTGATCCCTTGATCATTATGTAGTGTCCTTCTTTGTCTCTTGTAATAGTCTTTATTTTAAAGTCTATTTTGTCTGATATGAGAATTGCCACTCCAGCTTTCTTTTGATTTACATTTGCATGGAATATCTTTTTCCATCCCCTCACTTTCAGCCTGTATGTGTCTCTAGGTCTGAAGTGGGTCTCTCGTAGACAGTATATATATGGGTCTTGTTTTGTATCCATTCAGCCAGTCTGTGTGTTTTGATTGGAGCATTTAATCCATTTACGTTTGAGGTAATTGTCGATACGTATGTTCCTATTACCATTTTCTTAATTGTTTTGGCTTTGTCTTTATAGGTCTTTTCCTTCTCTGTGTTTCCTGCCTAGAGAAGTTCCTTTAGCATTTGTTGTAGAGCTGGTTTGGTGGTGCTGAATTCTCTTAGCTTTCACTTGTCTGTAAAGGTTTTAATTTCTCTGTCGAATCTGAATGAGATCCTTGCTGGGTAGAGTAATCTTGGTTGTAGGTTTTCCCTTTCATCACTTTAAGTATGTCCTGCCACTCCCTTCTGGCTTGCAGAGTTTCTGCTGAAAGATCAGCTGTTAACCTTATGGGGATTCCCTTGTATGCTGTTTTTCCCTTGATGCTTTTAATATTTTTTTCTTTGTTTTTAATTTTTGATAGTTTGATTAATATGGGTCTTGGTGTGTTTCTCCATGGATTTATCCTGTATGGGGCTCTCTGCGCTTCCTGGATTTGATTGACCATTTCCTTTCCCATGTTAGGGAAGTTTTCGACTATAGTCTCTTCAAATACTTTCTCAGACCCTTTCTTTTTCTCTTCTTCTTCTGGGACCCCTATAATTTGAATGTTGGTGTGTTTAATGTTGTCCCCGGGGTCTCTGAGACTGTCCTCAGTTCTTTTCATTCTTTTTTCTTTATTCTGCTCCCTGGCAGTTATTTCCACCATTTTACCTTCCAGCTCACTTATCCGTTCTTCTGTCTCAGTTATTCTGTCATTGATTCCTTCTAGAGTATTTTTAATTTCAGTAATTGTGGTGTTCATCACTGTTTGTTTGCTCTTTAGTTCTTCTAGATCCTTGTTAAACGTTTCTTGTATTTTCTCCATTCTGTTTCCGAGATTTTGGATCATCTTATGACTATCATTATTGTGAATTCTTTTTCAGGTAGGTTGCATATTTCATCTTCATGTATTTGGTCTTGTAGGTTTTTACCTTGCTCCTTCATCTGTAAAAATTTTTTTGTCGTTTCATTTTTTTTGTTTTTGATGGGTGGTGCTGTATTCCTGTCTTATTGGTTGTTTGGCCTGAGACGTCCAGCACTGGAGTTTGCAGGCAGTTAGATACAGCCGGGTCTTGGTGCTGAGATGAGGACCTCTGGGAGGCCTCACTCCGATTGATATTCCCTGGGGTCTGAGGTTCTCTGTTAGTCCAGCGGTTTGGACTCAGAGCTCCCACCACAGGAGCTCGGGCCCAACCTCCGGCCTGGGAACCAAGATCCCGCAAGCCGGTCACTGGGGGTTCCTCCCGTCCCCTTAGGTGTCTGTGGTCCCCCACCAGTGCCTGGTAAGTGCCCTAGTTGGAAGAAGACACGGATTCTGTGTCCTCCTAGTACACCATCTTGTGTCCAATGGAACTCGTTTTAAAGTCAGGTCTGCATGAGGATGGAATCTAGAAGATGGAGAGGGCAGGGAAAGTGGGTGATGTGAACGCAAGGACAGCACTTCGGTTTTTGTTTTTTGATTTTTTTTTTGGCTGCATTGGGTCCTTGTTGCTGTGCGCGGGCTTTCTCTAGTTGCAGTGAGCGGGGGCTACTCTTCGTTGCAGTGCACGGGCTTCTCATTGCAGTGGCTTCCCTTGTTGCAGAGCAACAAGGCGCCCAGGCTTCAGGAGTTGTGGCTTGCTGGCTGTGGAGCACAGGCTCAATAGTCGTGGCGCACAGGCTTAGTTGCTCCGCGGCATGTGGGATCTTCCCGGACCAGGGCTCGAACCCGTGTCCCCTGCATTGGCAGACGGATTCTTAACCACTGCACCACCAGGGAAGCCCCAGCACTTTGATTTTAAAGAACGTTTTTGAACGTCCTATAGTATGTTCTGTTCCCATGTTCACTGTTCGCCCACCTCCTCTCACACTAGAGCACACGAAAGGCAGCCGGGTCCCAACACTGAACAGATCTTACAGCAAAGGGCCACCGACTGTGGCCTCGACAGGTCTGCAGAGTCTCGTAGTGGCTCCTGGCCTGGAGACCTGACCCCAAGAACCAGAGACAGGATGGCTGCACAGCATTGTGAATGGACTAAATGCCACTGAACTGTTCACTTTAAAACGGTTAATTTTACGTTGTGTGACTTTCACCTCAATTGAATAAAAATTAAAAAGACCCACCACCCACTGAGTACCTGTTTTGCACCAAGTACCATGCATATGCCTGGTTTGCATCATCAGACACCCCGGGGTGCTTCTACCCATCTACAGACAAGCTAGCTTGTAGAGGAAGACCACGGCCAGGCCTCCTGTTGGTAACAGAGTCGGGATTTAAAACCCTGTGTCCTTGGCTTTGGAGGTAAAGAATATCTCTGGGAGATTTGAGAGGAAACTGGGGGCCTCCAGGAAGAGGGAGCTGGGGGCAGGGGAGGCCGGTAGATTTACTCTCCATTCGATGCCTCTTTGGAGCTTTTGAACCATTTTGAGCCATGTGAATGGTTTCCAAGTCAAAAGATAATAAAAGGGTCAAGAGGGAATATTTATTTACAAAAATCTAAAACAAAACCCTGTATCTATATTGTCGTGTCAAAAACAAGCGCTCTGAGGCCAGGCCCCCTGAATCCCCGTCCCGCTCACCCATCTGGTAGACCCAGCCATGGCTCCCTCCCCGGCCTCGCATGGCTACTCTAACAATTAAGTGACGAAATGGGGCAATGAAGGTGACACTGTTTATATGGTGCCTGGCCCATCTCGGGTGCCCAGAAAGCATCCATTGTCCTCCCCACTCCCGCTGAATTTGTCCATCTGGGAACCCCACACACCGGTGTGACCTGTGGTTTCTTGTCCTCAGAGAAAGCTACAGATGGCTCCCTGCAGAGCGAGAACTGGGCACTCAACATGGAGATCTGCGACATCATCAATGAGACCGAGGAAGGGTGAGGACCCCCGGGGAGAGGCGGGACGCCGGCGGGGTGGCCACAACAGCACGCCTTAAACGTTTCGGAACCACGATCTAGTCTGACTGTCTCATCAAATGGATGAGAAGCCCAGAGATATAGGGTGTGCAGCCCACCCAGCAGCAGCAGTGCAGTCGACTGGCCCTTCCTAGGACGTCACCTGGACGGCATCTTCCTAGGACAAGGCCAGCTGGCAGCTCGTAGAATTAGGAGGAAGCCCCAAGCCCCATCTGCATGCCGTGGGCTAGACTGTGCAGCAGGGACCCCTAGCTTCCCCAGTGAGCAAGAACGGACTTTCGTTTCCTTAAGCTCTGAGGCCAGCAGGGAGGGTTGCTGCCACAGGGAGGGGAGTAAATGTGCAGTGGAACCGAGAGGCTGGTCAAGGTTAGCTTTGGCCGAGCATTTCTGGTGCTCGGGTCCCGGCATCCTGCTTGGGGTCAGGCAGCCCCGCCAGAGACGTGGTGTGGGGCAAGCACCGTGGTCCTGGCTCCTGGGCTCTGACCGGCATCACTGACCAGTGGTGTGACCTTGGGCAAATCACTTTACCTCTCTGGGTCTTTGTCTCAGAGACAGAGCTCTTCCATCCTTCCAGCAATCCACCCAAGGCCCTGAGGGGAGCAGCGAGGAGATGGATGCAGGGTCACTGTCCTTCTCAGGAGAAACCAGGGAAGGGTTGGGAGGGGTGTTATGACCACAGCCAGCAAGAAACGCCAGATGAGGCCTCTGTTCCAGAAAAACAGGCTCAGCAGTTGGAGCAGGTCTCAGTTCTCTCCCCATCTTTCACTGGGATGGTCCATTTGCCCTGCGAGGGTTCCTCTCACCACGTGGTGCTTTGTGTGTGGAGGGAGCATATGGGGAGCACCCAGCTCAGAGCCTGAGGAGGCTGTGGGAGTCTGCAGCACATGGTCAAGGCCAATTAGGACTGCACAGGGGCTGCCAGAACCTTCCAGCTCCCCAGCCGTGTGCCATGGGCTTGCCGAGGCGCTGGGAGGGGACATGCCCCCCTGCATCTGGACTCATAAGTGTCGGGGGTGAGAGTGGTGGGCGGGCAGCAGGGCCACCAAGAGAGAAGACTGAGGCAGAAAACCTCACGGAGCCTCTTCTTGAATGTCGGGGCTGAAAGTCACTGCTGTGTCCTTGGAGAAGCAAGTCCCCATCTCCCTTGTAAACGTCGGCAGAACTGGAGTCAGACTTGTTCAGGTGCTATTGATTTGAGCACCTCCTGGGTTCCAGGCTCTGCACAAGGCCCAGGGGACCCAGCAGTGAGCAAGGCAGATGTGACCCTTGACCTCACGGAGCTTGTCATCTAAGCTTTAGTCTCTTGTCCACTCCCTCCTTGGGTTGTGTGTGGCCTCCGTGCCACCCACTTTGTGCTGTGCTCCTGGCAGAGTACTAGACACACGGTAGGCCCACAGTAGTGGCACACAGGCCAGAACTTCTGGGTCACTCTGTAAGGAGTGGAAACAAGTCCCTTTAGAGAGCTGACGTGACCACAGGGGAGTGGCCAAGCCAGGAACAGAAGCTACCTTCCCCTGAGATGGAGCCCGGAGGGCGAGGGGCTGCCCCAGGGCATTGGGTTGAAAAGCACCCTCACACTTCAGGGGCAGGGTCCCACCCCGTCAGGGGCCGTGGCCCTTCACCCCTCGTGTCATCTCCGTCACAGCCACCCCCACGCAGGTCTCTTCCAGAAAGCCTTGCCTGCCACCTTCATTCCTGTCAGGGGGCCCATGTCATGTCAGGGTTCCCGGGTCTGTCGACTTGCCCTTGATGGATTTGGCACTGACAGTCTGACAGATGCCCAGCAGACAGCAGGACCGGCCCTCCCCAGCCTAAGAAGTGTTGCTTGAGCTCCTATAGCGTGCTGGGCTCTGGGGAGGCAAAGTGTCAGAGGAGGACGCCACTCCTGGCCTCTAGGGAGCATCCTCTCTAGCCAGGCAGTCCCGGGGTCAGTGCACCCAGGAGATGGAGGACTGGGAAAGCGCCATGGGCGAAGCGGATTTTACCTGGGCTTCTACCCGGTAGATGTGGAAGTTCGGGGGGCCACGAAGACTCCTAGGCCAGGACAGTCCGGGCAACGTGGGTTTCCCCTGTACAGGGCTGAGCGGCAAGGGTGCAGGTGGCAGGCCTGGGGGCGTCAGTGGAGTTACCGATGGGGCGGGGAGAACAGGCTGCCGCCGGCTTCCCCGCGTGACCAAGCGGCCTCCCCAGCCCCTCCCTCCACCTTCCCCCAACGCTCAGCGGCATCCTTTCATCTCCTCCCCGCCCGCCTGCCCAGGCCCTGGTCCAGGCTCCTGCCTCCACGAACCGCGTGCCCTGCGCCCCGCAGCTGGCTGCATCCCATCCTTCACGCTCAGCTGTGGCGCCACCTCCTGGGAGAAGACTTCCCTGACCTCCGGCACCCACCCACCCGCCCACACTCACACACTCACACTCGCTCTTACCTCGGGACCTGCTTGCTTCCCTCCCTTATGTGGGTCTCCCTGGAACATGTGATCCTTGAAGCAAGGCCGAGGGGTCTTATTCACCAGTGCGTCCCAGCACCCAGCCTGGTGTGGGCACATCTGGTGCCTGATAAGGCCTGGGTGGAAACAGGGGTGAGTAGAGGAGCTGGCCAGGATGGGGCACAAGAACTCTGTGCCTGCAGCTTATTGGTGCTTAACCTTCACTACTGCATATAAAGCCCCAGGGGCACGGTGGGCATGCAGATTCCCTGAGAGCTTGCTTCAGGGGGTCTAGGGTCAGGTCTGGGGTTCCGCATGTTTAACAAGCACTCACACCTCCCCACTAAGGGATTCTAGTGCAGGGTGTCCAGAGACTGCACACTGAGAATCCCTGCCAAGCAGTCGTCATCTACTGAGGATTTTGGTGGGACAGGAAGATTCTGATGTGATTAGAACCTGGGCACACAAAACAGGGCGGGACCAAGGGAGACGGGTAAATAAGAGCCTTCCCGTCTTCCAGTGCCTCCTGATCTTAGGCGCACAGCCTCCTCTGTGGGATAAGGAGGTTCCGTGCCTCAGCCCGTCCTTCCTCTTGTCCTTCTTCCCAGCCCCAAAGATGCCTTCCGAGCAGTGAAGAAGAGAATCGTGGGGAATAAGAACTTCCACGAGGTGATGTTGGCTCTCACGGTGAGTGCCCCGTCCCTCCATCCACGGCAGGACCACAGTCCCCTGGGGGCCCAGCAGGACTCCCAGCCACCCTGGGGCTACTCTTTCAAGGGCTGTGGTCAGCCTTCAAGGCACTGTCCTGTCTACACGGCTGGCCAACGAGGAGTGGCAAGAGAGCCTATTTGGAAAAGTTCCCTCTAACCTACCGATGCAGGGAGCAGACACACAGGCCCACATCCCTCAAGGGCCCGTTATGGGACGCGTGGGCAGAGGACCTGCCAGTGACACAGAAGCTCAGTGCACCCAGGCCTCTGGGGGGCGGTACCCAAGTTGGGTTCCAGTTGGCACTTGGCCTAATTGGCCCTGAAAAATGAACATAAAGCAAAGGCCAGAGGCTGAGGACAGTCCTTGCTCACAGCAGGGCGGGGCAGGCAGGAGTTGGCAGCCTGGCAGTCAGGGTGGGCTTGGCTGGGGGGTGGGGGTGTGAGCACTCTGTCTCCGCCTCCCCCGTGGCAGCGCTTACATCTGGATCCGTCTGCTCAACTGAAGATCAGAGGCAGCTCCTGCCCGGGAATAGAGAGACAGGAGCGGGGACAGGAACAGGGAGGGGAGTTGGGCGCCTTTGTCGCAGGCCGCGAAGTCACCATTTGATTGAAAGTCCTCTGGTTTACACCTGGAGAGCCACCTCCCCTCTAGACTGTGTTCAGCTCAGAGACGGCCTCAGGACAGGGTTCTGTGGGCACCAGAGCCACTCAGCCAGGGGCCTCCAGCCAGCGCACGGCCCTCTGCCCGCCCAAGTCCCCCTCCCCACCCCAGCCAACCAGCTGCCAAATCTGGTGTGATCCCCGCTCCTCTGTGTTCTGGGTCTCACTTCAGGGAGCTGCATCCTCTGCTGGGCCTCCCCACTCGGACATGGGTGGGGTGTGAGGGTGGGGACCCGGGCGCTCCCGCTCCTCTGCTGGGTGCTCACGGGCACCGCACGGCCTCCAGGTCTTGGAAACCTGCGTCAAGAATTGCGGGCACCGCTTCCACGTGCTGGTGGCCAGCCAGGACTTCGTGGAGGGCGTGCTGGTGAGGACCATCCTGCCCAAGAACAACCCGCCCACCATCGTACACGACAAGGTGCTCACCCTCATCCAGGTGAGCGCGGGCGGCCGGGGGCGGGCCGGGAGTAAGGTGCCCCTGCCACTGCTACTCTCTTGTCTGTTCTCTTGGGTCCGTCTTGCTCCTCTGCTGACGGGACCTCTAAGCCAGGGGGTCGGGGGTAGCCTTGTTGGCTGAGGGCCTTGCTGTGGAGCGGGCTGTCCAGGTGATGCCACCAAAGGACCAGCGAGTCCAGAAGGGAATTTCTGCTCCCTGGGGGCTGGCAGGCAGGCTCGCAGGGGAGCCGGTGAGCAGTGGTTACCGGCCGTGTCCCCTTGTCCTCTCTCAGTCCTGGGCTGACGCGTTCCGCAGCTCGCCCGACTTGACAGGTGTGGTCGCTGTCTACGAGGACCTGCGGAGGAAGGGCCTGGAGTTCCCCATGACCGACCTGGACATGCTGTCCCCCATCCATACGCCCCAGAGGGTGAGGAGCAGCGGGCAGGGGCAGTGGGAGTCACTCCCAGAGCGGGTGCTGCTTCCTGGCGGCCCCGACCTGCCAGCCTCACGGATTCAGCTTGTTGCCTTCTAGACCGTGTTCAACTCAGAGACACCGTCAGGACAGAATTCTTCTGTGGGCACTGATGCCAGTCATCAAGGGGACTCCGGCCAGCACACCACCCCGCTGCCCACCTTGGCCCTACTCCCCAGCGACACACCCATAACGCCAACCGCTGAGCAGGTAAACAAGCCTGGGCCGTAGCCACACAGGTCAGGACGTGAGCCTCCCCCTCCCCACAAGTCAGGGCAGGCCCCTGTCAGTGTGGAAATTACTCTGCCCAGTCCTCAGGGCAGCCCCACAGGGCATGTGTCATCCTTCCTGTTGGGAGATGAGGCTCAGAGAGATCAGTTCACTCGCCCAGAGCCACACAGTTCAGCAGAGACAGAGCTGGGATTCAAGCACAAATCTGACTCCAGGCAGGCTCTGTCCTGCACCTGGGCCCTTCTCCAAACTGTGCCTTCCGTGGAGCCCTGTGGGCAGCTCCAGGGAGAGGAAGCACCCAGCAAGCAGCCCTTCGGCCGCCGCAGCTCCACTTCCTTGCTGGGGTTTGCTCAGGGTCTCACGTAAGATTTCATTTGGACAGAGGTTCTTGCTAAAAACGTTTCTAAAACATCTGTATAGAAAAAAATTTAAACCCTTGCCTTGCACCATGATGCTTCCCACCAAGCCCCAAGAAGAAGGTTTGAGGCATAGTGTAAGATCCTGGAGGCCGGGCCTGGGCCTCGTTTTCTGGGGCCCCATGAGTAGCTTTGCAAGACTGCCTTCCTCAGACCAGGCCGCCTGTCCCTCCGCCCCTGCGTCCTGCCAGTGAGGCCAGCACCCTGCACGTTGGCCCCGAGCAGTTTGTGGCGGCCTTAGCTGCCGCCCTACGAGGGACGTCCACAGCCATGACCGGCATTCCTGGGTGCGCGGTCATTTTAGTCGTGGATGGCGGGGTTGCTCGAGGCTTGCACACTGGGGGTGCCCATTTTTGAGGTGTTTTACAAACTTCTACGGTATCGTTTGGCCTTAACAAACAAATAAACTTACGAACAGCCTTTCATACCCAAACCTATTCAAAGAGAAACCTCTGTACTTATAGCAAGTTAAGAAATCAACCCCCAGAGTTACAAATAACATTACTAGAAAAGTTTTCCTAACAGGCCCAATAATTAAAAGTGCATAAAAGTGGTAAAATCACCCTGTGATCCAAAACTGATCTAACCTGGTTATAATTTTAACCAATTTGCCTGAAGTCTGGCAGCTGTGTGGATTAAGACTCTGATTATGTCCAGTGGAAGAAGGCTCTTGCTAAACAAGACCGAGCAGTCTGTTTAATTTCAGAGTCCCCTTCTGTCTCCTAGGACACGTTAAGGCGTTCAGGAGCACTGATGTAACTCCCAGACTCCTTGTAATTAGGTCCCATCTGACCTGGACACGCTGGGTTTGTGATCAGTTGTTTTTCCCTTGCTTCTGCCAGGAGCGTTTGTTAAACAGGCCAAATGTACCAAACGTTTTACGGGTCTGGAAGCTGCTGGCAAACCGTAGTGGGCCTGTGTCTGCACTCCCACTTCTTCATCTGTAAGGGTTGGACAGTGATACCTTCCTCATGAGACTATGGTCAAGGTTAAGTGGCAACATACATTAAGTGCTTGGGCCTTAGAGGTGATCAAAATGGTAGCTCCCCTCACAGGCAGGCGCCGTGAATTTATATGGTGACACTGATTCTGAAATCAGCTGGTTCAGCCAACTGAGAATGCACCAGCATTTCCCAAAATGTAGGCTGCTCAATCCTAGACCCGTGAGGTAGCCCATGATCAAAGGGTTCATCAACCAGATCAGGTTTGGGAACGTCCACACTGGTCCCTTCCTGGACATTCACAGTGTCCACGTGGTCCATGAGGACAGGAAACGCCCCGCAGAGCCCGCCGCATGAGACACCACACCTGAGTGCAGAGACTGTGAGACTCGATTTACAGCTATTCCCCAAGCCAAGACTGGGACCCCTCTGATCGTTGAAAACCTGCTCACGTCCCTTTAACGAGTGCTCAGTCTCAGCTTCATACTCAGGGTGGGGGACGGCACTGGGTCTCATCCTTGGAAGAGTCTGGGGCACCAAAGCGGACCAGGAGCAAGACAGAACCAGGTCCTCCTAGGAGGGAGGCCTCCCTCCTTTCCCCTCAGGGGAACCCCCCACTCCAGGACCTTGTTAGGCGCCAAGCACCCAGGAGATGCCAGAGCCCTCCAGCCACACTCAGGGCTGCCTCCGCCCTCAGCTTCTTTCCTCCTGGCCTCTCCCTGCACTGGGCACCTTGTAACAGTTGCTAACATCTCTGTAAGGGGGTCAGGGGGGGTGAGGGCAAGCCTACCACGGGCCTCTTGGCGCAGGGCTGTGGCCCGGGAGCCTAGAGAGGGTGCCAGCAGGTCGGGCTGGTAGTGTCAGGCTGTGTCCCAGGAGTGGCAGAGGCTCCAGACCCCGGCCTCTCTCAGCGGGGCCAACCGTGTGTTCCAGATTGGGAAGCTGCGCAGTGAGCTGGAGATGGTGAGTGGGAACGTGAGGGTGATGTCGGAGATGCTGACGGAGCTTGTGCCCACCCAGGCGGAGCCGGCAGACATAGAGCTGCTACAGGTGAGCAGCAGTCGCCCGGTTCAGCCTCCCGGCCCCGCCACCGCCACGGTGCTTTCCATGGCGGACTCTGAGCCCCTTGGTCACAATGGGAGATGATAAAGCCAGGGACTTTGGGCTCCATCAGATTGGAACTCGGGGCTCTACCACTTGGTGGTTTGAACAGAATAGCCCCTCTTGTCTCAGTTTCCTCATCGGTAAGTTTGCTTTTGTGGTACAAGTTTGACCTGAGTATTAAATAAGGCTTTGTACGTAAAACACCCTCCCTGTGCCTGGTTCCAAATAGCTCCCCATCAGTGGTCTTGAGGAGAAGCTGGAAGGTGAGGTGTCCACCTTTCAGAATATGAAACTTAGCAGGCAGGCCTGCGCTGGGATCTGCAGGCTGGGGCTCCCGTATGTCACGTGATATCCCTAGGGTGCCACCCCCAGCTGGGGCCCCACTTGAGTGAGGGGGTTGTGTGTGGGGAAAGGCACCCTCCCCACAGAGGTCAGTCCTAGACACGCCAAGAAAGCTAGGGACCCCCGAGGCCCAGGAGTCAACCTGAACCTGTGAGGGGACAGAGGGCTTGGCATGATCACCTCATTTTGTGTCATTCCTGCTGGGCCTCACATTCCTGGAGGGCGAGGCTGGGTTGTGCTCAACTCTCTGTCCCTGGGCCCGACCAAGCTGACACAGTGTTCTTGCTCCGGGGTCCTTACCTTATGGTGGGAGCAGGGGGCAGGGTTGAGGGGAGTGAAGTCAGAGTCTCACAGTTGAGTGAACACACGAATATGAAGACTAAATGACAGGGCTTCCCTGGTGGCGCAGTGGATAGGAGTCTGCCTGCCAATGAAGGGGACACGGGTTCAATCCCTGGTCCAGGAAGATCCCACATGCCGCGGAGCAGCTAGGCCTGTGCGCCACAACTACTGAGCCTGTGCTCTAGAGCCCAAGTGCCACAACTACTGAAGCCCGCGTGCTTTAGAGCCTGTGCTCCGCAACAAGAGAAGGCCCCGCTCGCCGCAACTAGAGAAAGCCCTCGTGCAGCAACGAAGACCCAACACAGCCAAAAATAAAAAAAATTTTTTTTTTTTAAAAAAGAATAAATGACAGAAGCTTGAGTGAGTTGGGAAGCGGCAGGATTGCTGTAGCACAGTTAATTTTGGGTGTCCCAAGCCAAGGCCTTGCGGGCATGGGCGATTTTGGGGACTCAGAAGGCTGGCTGGCAGGCAGGCAGGGGTGACACAGGGACAGCTGATGCACACTGAGCGTGTCCTGTGTGCCAGGCTCTGATGTGGACACGTGATATACGTTCACTCACCGAATTCTCCCCCTCCCCCCCCATGGGGTAGGTACTCTTGTTATCCTCACATCCCAGGTCAGCAAACTGAGGCAAAGAGAGGTCATGGGATGCCCCCAGGGTCACAGGGCTGGTCAGCAGCAGAGCTGGGGTATGAACCCAGGACCCTGGCTCCACCAGCTGCTTTTCTGCTCTTGAGTGGGGCAGGAAAGGAAGTAGGGACAAAGCTGCGGTGTGCTTGGTCATGAGGGGAGGAGAGGGGAGGCCCACAGGATGTTGGAAGTCCCCTGGGCCTGCCCTGCCCCAGCTCAGGCAAGAGAGGAAATCCTGGGAGAGGGTCTGGCCTGGGGGGAGGCGGGGGCGGCAGGGTCTGAAAAGAACCAAAATCAGTGGTCTTCATGATGCCAGGAGAAAAGTGCTGGCGCATGGCCACAGTCAGCAGTGCCCGACCATCTGTTGGGACCTCAGGACCGTGACCCGGGCCCCTGTCCACCTGATGGCAGGCACCTGAGGACGGAAACACTCAGTCCTACAAATGAAAAGCCTGTAAATGCTTCAGCTTCTATTTTTTTTTCTTTTTCCCAAACAAGTTTAAATACATAACACTAACTGATTAAAAGTCAGTTGGCGACGTGGTGACTAAATGCAATGTGGGAACAGAAAAAAAGGACGTTAGTGGAAAAACTGGTAAAACCTGAATAAAGTCTGTAGTTAGTTAACAGCATTGTCCCCACATTAATGTCATAGTTTTGACAAATGCCAAACTAAGGAGAGGCTGGGTGAAGAGCCCCTGGGCTGTCTTATCTTGGCAACTTTTCTGTAAATTTAAAATTATTCCAAAATAAAAAGCATTAAAAAAGAAATTAGAGGGCTTCCCTGGTGGCGCAGTGGTTGAGAGTCCGCCTGCCGATGCAGGGGACACAGGTTCGTGCCCCGGTCCGGGAAGAACCCACATGCCGCGGAGCGGCTGGGCCCGTGGGCTATGCCCGTGAGCCTGCACGTCCGGAGGCTGTGCTCTGCAGCAGGAGAGGCCACAGCAGTGAGAGGCCCGCGTACCGCAAAAAAAAAAAAAAAAAAGAGTAATGAGGCAGACATTCAGAGTTGGGATAATAGTTGGATCATCCAGTTTATTTTTTATGCTTTGGTCACAAAAAACCTCAGTGCACCCAGAGAAGTGGCAGGTGTTCCACCAGCCACCTCACAGTCTTGATTTTTCCGCGATGCAGAGGTGAGGGCAGGAGCTTCACCCTGAGGGCCGCACAGCCAGGTTAAACCCACAGCACGGCCCCCATGTTGGTCGTCTCCTGTGTGCTAAGCACTTAGAAATGAGACGCCAGTGCTTGTCCGTAGAACCCCAAAAGCTGTTCTGTGCAACCTGAAGTCCAGCCTGGAAACCTCTCCGCCTCCAAGGTGCGCCCAGGGCCGGGTGTCCGGTAGAGACGGCCTTGCTCCGGGTCCAGCAGCCGTGGTTGTCTCACTTCCTCCCCTGGCAGGAGCTCAACCGGACATGCCGAGCCATGCAGCAGCGGGTCCTGGAGCTCATCCCCCGTGTCGCCAATGAGCAGCTGACGGAGGAGCTACTCATCGTCAACGACAACCTCAACAACGTCTTCCTGCGCCACGAACGGTAGCCCCGCTGTCTGCCCCGCCTCGGGCCAGTCGCCCCACCTTCTTGCCTTCTCCCCTGTTCACACCCTCTGACTTCTCATGTCCCTCTCAAACACCAGGTCAGCCGCCCAGCACACATGCCCTCAGCTGTCTTCGTCCAGCGTAGGCAGGAGCGCCCGCCCTTCACCCCACACCTCCTTTCCTGCCGCCTGCGTCCCTGCATCCAGGATCACAGCTTAAGCTTTCGAACTTAAGCAGAAAAAGAAGTCATTAGGAGAACAGCCTTTATTGAATGGATAGCTTTCAGAATCCAAAGAAGAATAAAAGTCAGGCCTCCCAGTGGGGCAGGAAGGACAGATGCCAGGGCAGTTCAGGGGCCTCCGGGGCAGAAACTCCTGGACCATGACCCCAAGGTATCATCATGAATACATGGGCTCCAAACGCTTGCCCACCTTGTACCATTCTGTCCAAGAGTCAGCTCCCCACGAGAAACTCTGATTGGCTCAGCGTCCTTGTGGGATGCAGGTGTGGGAGGGGACAGGCCCCCTTGACCACAGTCCCGCCGGGATCACAGGAAAGGGGGGGAGCAGCTCCCCAGAGGAGCACTTAGCTGCTGTTACAAAGGCAGGGAGAGGTGCTGGGCCTGCAGAAATGATGTCCCCCACGCTTCCTCTGAATCTGTAAAACGGAGCTCATGATTCCTTGTAGATAACTGAGGGCCCGTGCGGTTATGCCTATAAAGCACTCGGTGGTCAGGCTGTCTGGCACAGGGTACCAGTTATGCCAGCCGCCTCCAGCCCCTGGTTCATTTCGTGTTTTTATCCATCAGCAAACACTTGCTGAGTGATTCTGAATCAGGTGAGGGGGCGGGGCCGTGGCAGGCCACGGTTGCCTGGCCTCTCCTGCTCGCTGACCTGGTGGGACTAAGAGCCCCTGCCATTTGCAGTGCGGGCCGTGAGGTGGCCCAAGGGCCCGATCTAGGGGTGACTGGGACCCCTCTGACACCTATTCATCAGACCTTACGTTTGTTGGGTGGTTCGCTTGATCCTCACACCTGGGAGGCAGGTTCCACTGTCACCCGCTTATTAATAGACAGGAGACTGAAGTTCAGAAGTGAGGTGATTTACCCAAGGTCACACAGTGAGGGACAGGGCCAGGTCAGGAACAGATCTCAGACCGAAGTCCTCAGTCTGCCCACCAGCCCCTTGACCTGTCTAGGGCAGTTTTAAGTGGCTCCATAAAGCAGTGTAAGAGGTGTGTCTTACACCACTTTAGAGACACACACACACACACACACACACACACACACACACGCACGCAAATGTATGTTACCGAACAAGTTCCAAAAAACAGTACTTACCTTTGCTGTGTGCACGCACCCCCGTTTCCTTTTCTGCTTTAGTCTATTCCTGTTGTTTATTGAATGCTAATGGTGACTAAGGTGACCAGATAATTGATAATCTAATTGGGACACTTGCAAGTGAAAAACAGGCCCTGCTAATACTTCCCTGGGGCAGCAGGCATAAACTGGATCTGTCCAGGGTAAACCAGGCCGTGTCATCACCCTGTTTGTGACCCACTCTGTTGGTTTTGAGACCTGCAGTGGGAAAAGCTCTGGCCTGGCTGTGCTAAGGGGCCACCCAGTCCTTCTCTTTGACTCAGGTCTTTTCTGTCTCGTAGGTTTGAACGCTTCCGAACAGGCCAGACCGCCAAGGTAAGAGGCTGCTTCTCCGTGATAATGGGAAGAAGGAGGGCTGGGCCCACTTCCCTCCCCAGGTATCCTGGTTGGGATGTGCCTTCTTAGCCAGAATCTCCAACAGGGCCCCTTCTCAGTTTTTATGTCATTGTGCCATTAGGGTAGATAATGTTCTGCCCCCAGCTGATGCCCCAGGGTCTTCTGAGCCTCCCAGGCCTCCAGCTGAGCTAGACAGGCCAAGGGGAGGGAGAAAGACTCCCTGACTCCCAATCACTGCTGCAGGGACGGGGTGTATGTGGGTTGGGGGGTATTGCTGGTGACAGATCCTCAGGCAAAGAATGAAGGCGCCAGTGCTTCAGGACAGAAGGGAATGAGGCTGCAGGTCAGGTTGGGAGGATGACGGTGGCCTCTCCCCTGCCCCCAGGCCCCAAGCGAGGCCGAGGTGGCCGCTGACCTGATCGACATGGGCCCTGACCCTGCAGCCACCAGCAGCCTCTCGTCCCAGCTGGCGGGAATGAGTAAGTGCAGCGTGCGGGTTTCTGGGCTGAGGGTACCTTACATACTGCGGACACCCCTGCAGCTCTGGGGGTGCCGTCCCATTACACAGTTGCAGCTGGAGTGCCAAGAGCAGAATCTTGGCCCAGACCCCTCCTTGCCAGGGTCCAGTGCTGAATCTTCCTGCAAGGCTGAGCGGCCCGGACAAAACACAGGGGACCCTCCCTTGCAGTCTCACAACTCCTGAGCCCCCTCAGATCTCAGAAATCCCACTGTTGTGTGATTTCCCATCAACACCGTGAATTCCCCCTGGCCTGAATCATCTGGTGAACCTGGGCACGTCACTTGGACATCCTGGGCCCTTTTCCTCCTCTGTAACAGGGGCAGGAATGGGCCCTGCTCACAGGTCATCGTGAGGCCTGGATAAGCTTCTGCACAGAGCGGGCTTAGACCAGGGCCAGGCCCAGAGTGCATTCCTGGTAAGCGTTAGCCATTGCCACCGTCGTCACCATGATTAGTGTTATTGGCTGCCTGCTTCACACCAAGCCCTTGGAAGTAATTGAGAGAGAGGAAGTGACTTGCCCCTGGTCCCTCAGCCAGCAGGTGGCCTGCTCCGTCCGTATGCACCCCGACCCCACCACCACTCCAGGCCACACTGCTTCTCCAGAACCGACCCGGGCCCGGCAGGGAGCAGCTCAGCCACGGCTCAGTGTGCAAGGACAGCCAGGCAGACCCTTCACGTGGCCTCTTTGTCCCCACAGACCTGGGCTCCAGCAGCGTGAGGGCTGGCCTGCAGTCTCTGGAGACCTCTGGCCGCCTGGAAGATGAGTTTGACATGTTTGCGCTGACACGGGGCAGCTCGCTGGCTGACCAACGCAAAGAGTGAGTGGCCGGGCCCCGCCCTGGGCCCCTGCAGTTTGGGTCGCCCCCTATCAGGGGAGGGCCTCTCTCCAGGTCCCTGAGCCCAGTTTGTTGGTGGGCACACCAGCCCCTGCCTGCACCCCATCAGGATAGCAGAGTTCTTTCCCCCGAGCCAATCCTGGGAGGCCCGGGGAACCCTGTGCCCTACAGGCAGCGATGGATGGGGGCAGGGGTGCCCGTAGGTTGATGACCAGCTAGGTGCCAGGATCCTAGATGATCCGCTCAGATGAGGAAACCAAGACACTGAGGGGCTGGGTCGTTTGCCCCAGGTCAGGCAGCTAACGTTTGGAGGCACTAGGTTGGGAACCCAGGGCCGTCTGGTTCCAAAACACAGTGCCTCCAGCCCAGCCCTGCTCTCCACTGCACTGTAGGCTGTGTACCAAGCCCTCGGGGGCTGGTCCAGTCATTTCTGCTGTTCGTAACCAGCCAGAGAAGTCCTGCTACCCCACCCAAGTCTGCCTGCTCTGCACTGGAGCTGGGCTTCTGTCCTTCTCTGGGACTGTCCATCTCCATCAGGGAGATGCTTTCAGCAGCCGAGGCACGCGGCCGAGTGTCCACCAGGGCCAGCTTCCCGGGACCGGCTCCGTACAGGTTGGAAGTAGTTTGCTTGAGGTTGTTGTCAGCCCTTTGCTTATAACCCCAGGGCAACCAGGATGTACAGCCAAGGAAAGCTCTGGATTAAGGGACCTTCCCAGCGGACTCCCGAGCTCCCTAGTGGTCATTCTGGTGTCTTGGGGGACTGTTGATGGGCCTCCAGAGGACCCAGGGATCCCCTCTCCACCCTGGCCAATCCAGGTGGAACCTGACAGGCTGCTCGCAGCCCTGCCCACTAGCCTAACCAGCCCTGCGCTGTGAGCCGCACCTCTAGGCTGGGGCAGAGCCTGTACTCCCAAGCCCAGGTGCTCCAGGACCAGTGGCTCACGGTCACCTTGGAGTTAGGGGCACACTGAGGCTGCTGTGTTGCTGCAGGCTAATGAGTCTGGTGGGACTTGCAGCCTGGAGGGCAGCCTACCTGAGAGCCCCAACCCGGCTGAGGTTTGCTGCTGCACCGTCACTCCTCTGGGGAGCGGGGTCCCGAAGAACAGAGAAAAGCACACCCCGAGCTTGCCCCCTGGGGCCCGCAGTCTCACGGGGGGAGTGACCTTCATGCGGACCGCTGCTGTGCAGTGCCGCGTGCCATCCTGGAGGGGCGTACCCAGCACTATGGACTCGGAGGAGGTGCGTGCAGCTCTGCAGAGGGCACTCAGGACTGGACCACGCAGTGGGGAGGTCAAGGCGGCCATTTCAGGCCATGGAACAGTACGTGCAAAGGGTCAGAGACAGGGGAGAATGTGAGACGCCAGGGCCAGGGAAGACGTACTGCGAGGGCAGCACGTACCGTCTCAGGTCATGGGTCCTCCTGCAGGCCCTCCCTGGGGAGGGGTTTCCACCCCAGCAGAAAACGCCCTGCGGGATGGGAGTGTGCCCGAGCCTCCTCTTTGCTTTGCCAGCCTCTCTGGCCGTCCCTCTCTGATGCATCAGCTGGGTCTTCTAGTCCTGGTCACCTGGCTGGCCTTTGGACTCCCCACCTTGCCCTGTACCCTGGGGCTCTTGAACCCTCCAAGACCTCTTCTGCCCACCGAGTGTCTGCCCCATGCCTCCCTTTGGCCTGTGCCGACCACAGCTGGCACAATCACGGCCTCACCAGCTGACCAGGCTCTTCCACTCAGGATGCCAAGTAGAGCCATGGGGACATCTGGGTGAGCAGAGTTAGGGTCGCCTTAGCCAGGTTTGGCCAGAAGCAAGGGTGCTCTCTTTCTCAACGTCTTCCACGCTCACTTGCTCCCCAGTGCCGCTGTGTCTTCTTCAGGCACTGTCAAGTGTCACCCCAAGTGGCCCTGGGTCCAGCCCCTGCCCCCCAGCCTCACCGAGACCACCTGAGGGGTGGCCCTCCTCCCTCCTGCACCGGGCACAGGGCCAGCAGTCCCGTGTGCGTCGTGTGGGCCCCACCGCTGCAGGCACGGCCCCCAGGGATGGCCAGGCTTTGGCCTTGGGGGCTGTATGAGAGCAGGAGAGAGACGGAAAAGCCGAGGTGGTGGGGAGTAATTAGGAAGGAACACATGGTTCTTTTGAATGAAGGGCGTGGTCGTTTTCTGTACATTCCTGGGGCTGGACATGCCTCATCCCTGCCTTTCCCCACGGCGCACCCACTGTATCTTAGGTGCACGGCCACTTCCACGCCAGCGTCAGCGGGCCTCCCCGGGTCAGGATGCACTGCTCAGGCTTCGGCATCTCCTCCTCCTCGCCAGCTCTTGTTGCCCCAATTAGCCAGGGGTGCTAAGCTGCCCTCCAGAAGGGCTGGGCGCCCCGCCCGCCGCCTGGCCTTCGGCTTGGCCGCAGCCCACTTGCATGGGCGCCAGTCGTTGGGGGGTGGGGGGCGGTGAGCTCGGTGACGAGCGCGCTCTCCCGGCTGCCTCCGGGTCCTGTGGGAGTAGCGGACGGCTGCTCTTCAGAGAGGCTGCCTGAGAATTTGGGGCTTTTACTCAAGAGGCCTCTTTAAGTGCCAGTCTACCCAGTCCCCAGGAGGGCAGGTTGGCGTTACGAGAGTCACACGTGCTATGGTCTCGGCTCCCGAAGCCTCGAGCTGGACAGCCCTGGCTCCAGCAGAGGGTGAGATGCTCCCCAACCCGCCCCACCTGGAAGAAGAGCCCTCATCTCTATCCGTACTGGCTTTCCTGTTGAGGCTAGAATTCCGTGCCCTCGTCGGTGCCTCAATGACTGACCCGGTCTCACCTCCTCTCCACCAGCAGCTCAGGGCGAGGATACCTGCTCTTTCTCAGTGCCGGGGCTGAGTCCCCAAAGCCTCCCCTGGACGTCCCCTCTGTAGCAGTCAGAGAGACACCCAGCCCCCTCGTTAGCACAGGTTTTCCTCCCACTCCTGGTTTATTCTCTCGCTCCCCTGCAACCTCACCTCAGACACCGCAGGCACCTCCTTCCCCGTCCTCCTCTGCCCGGAAGCTGTGGTATCAGCTCCGATTTCCTCCCAGTACCTGCCGGCCGGCCTCCCCCAGAGGACATTCAGAATCCTCTCCCGCAGTCTGCACGTTTGTTTTCAGCTGCAGAATGGGATCCCCCTTCAAATGCAGCCTTGCACAGAACCGTGATTTCTGAAATTATGCAATGGGAGCAGCTCGGAAAAGGGCCTAGATGCAAATTCTCTATGGCTGTGGGGTCAGTGACGCTATTTCTCATCCAGATCTGGTCACAGGAGGTTGGTGGTCTTGGTCTTTGGCCCCCAACACCTTCCCTCCCCTCTCCAGCCTTGCTCTGCCTGTCATGCGGGTCACACGTCTGATCCCGGTTCCCAAAGGCAGGAAATGAGACCCTTCCTACCATCCTCAGGCAGGCCTGCAGAGTTGGCACACTCCCTGTGGTCTGAGCCGCCCCTGCCCAGGCACGTCCCAAGTCCACATGGGTTGTGAGTCCAGCTCATCCCCACTCAGCCGCCTCTGTCCTCACGTCAGCTGGCATGCCTGGTAAGGCAAGGGCGGCACGTAATGGCCACTGTGGCCTCTGTGTTTCAGGGTAAAATACGAAGCCCCTCAAGCAACAGATGGCCTGGCTGGAGCCCTGGATGCCCGGCAACAGAGCACCGGAGCGGTAAGCAGAGGGGCCCTGCCGCCACCCTGGGGCCTGTCCAGAAGGAGGGCCAGGGGATGCTTGCCCAGCGATGCCCACGGTGGTTTATAATAGGCAGCCTGAGAGGGCAGATGGGAGCTGAGTCAGTATTCGGCCTCACTGCCCCTCCAGAGACCTGTTATCTGCAGGAGTGTGGACAGAGGTGGACAGGAGAACAGACCCTAAGACCACAGGGCGGCACCCAAGGGCGCCATTTTTGTTGCATTTAACTCCTGGACTGTGTGGAGTGACAGCCACGTGCCCACACCGAGCAGGCGCTGTGGGTGACCCCGCCCCCTCGCAAGGGCTCCAAGTACAGTTCTCGCACCTTTGAATTTGTTTCTGGGTGCCTTTAGGGAAGAGAGGATCTCTGTCCCAGTAAGTGGGCCGAGTAGCTCCTTGGGAGGTGGTCAGAAAGTGCAGGACCTGGGAGCTGGAGATGCAGGGGCAGTGAACAGCGTGGCAGAGGAGAGGGTTGGTGACAGCGTAGGGCTTCAGAGGCCAAGGTGGGACTGGGTGCTCGGAGCCCGAGGGGCAACTGGGAGGACTGGGTTTATGCCACGTGAGGTGGGAGCCCTGAGCAGTCTTGAGCAGAGGGGAACGTTTATCTGGCTTCCGTTTTAGAAGGACCCAGCCTGGAAGCTGGGAGAGCGGTCAGGAGGCCGTGGAAGCTGCCCAGTCTTCTGGAGTGGGGCGCGGGGCAGGGGGTGCAGGAGGGATCCCCAGCGACTCCCCAGAGACGTCCCCAGCATCCCGGGAGTCATTCCCAAGTCAGACAGGGCAAGACCTGGAACACTGTGGAGGTGGGACCAGCAAGGACTCAGATGCCTCCTGTGCGTTGTGGACCTGCTGCCTCGCAGAGCGCGTTCACGCCCCGGTCTCAGAGCCTCCCACCATTTTTCTTTGTAAGCAGTCATTTGTTGAGCCTGTGCCCTGTGCTAAGCACTCTGCGACCCCAGCTTACTGAGTGAGTCATCACACAAACCCTTAAGGTATCCCCTTTTACAGATGAGGGGTTAATTACAGAGGGGGGTTAAGTGAGACCACAGATGTCACATCCTTAGCACAGTGCCCGGCACGCAGTGAAGCTTTTAACCTTTACATCACTGCAGTGTGGTTCTTCCCACTCACAGAGAACACCACGGCTTACAATTGAGGTCATTTGCCCATGATCTCACAGCTGTTGGTCTGTCCAGCTTGGAAGCCAGTGCTGGTAACGAGAACCCCAGACGGCCTGTGGAGCTCTAAAGAGCAGAGGTGCTCCCCTGCTGCTCAGCCTTCCTTTCCCAGGGGCCATCATTCTGGCTCCAGGACTCCATATGAATCAGGACACTCAGGAAGCCCTTCCCTCCCACGCCACCTGACCTCCCATGGACGGAGGCTGACCGAATAGCCCGGCCGTGCTGACCGCTGCAGCCCAGGACTGGTGTCACTTGCCCAGGGGCACACGGCAACAAGGGCATGAGGAGCACTAGATGCAGGTCTCCTGACTGCTGCCCCACCCGGCAGGCGGCCACGGGGCAGAAACACGCACACACCACTGCCTGCAGAAAAGCAGGCGCTGGCTAAGTTCTGCTCGTTCATCTCTGACAACTTGGGAGATTTAAGTGACTTCCACCAAATCGGGGTGTGACTTCCTTAAAACCAGGTCATGAACATCTGCTCCGAGGTGCTTACGTCTGGCTGGGGGGTAAGGCTTTCTCCCTCTCGGTTGTCAGAACATGATCCCAGGCAGCAATGTACAGAATGGAATCAAGTGCCGACTCTGTGGGCAGCCAGTGGCTGCCCCCCGGGGTTAGTGAGGCCTGGGAGGTGGGGATGCTGGATGGCATGTGACAGGCCCCGGGCTGGGTCTGTCCAGGCGGGGAAGGCAGTCACAGGGTGATGGTCTGGGAGCCAGGACCCGAGGCTTCCTCCACCGTCGGTCTGCTCTGGGGCCCTAGGGATCTCCTCTTTGCCCGTCAGTAAACATGAGGGGACCGGGTAGAGCAATGCTCCTAACCCTGGGTGCCCATCAGAATCCCCTGAGAACCAGTGAGGGGCTAATGGCTGCCTACTCCACCATCCCAGGATTGCTCAGCTCCCCACCCACAGGGACCCTTGGGGTGAAGAGTAGGGGAGAAGCTTTGCCCTGCCCATCCAGGACTCCGGAGTCCCCACAGGGAGACGCCCTCTGCTGCTTGCTGTCCCCTTTTACCGCCCACCAGCCCAGCACAAGCATGGGCGCGCGCGCACGCACATGCGCGCACAGAGGCTCCTGAGGCGGTAGCAGACCCCTGCTGGAGGAGGCCCCCAGCGCACCGGTGGCCCTGGCCCTGGCCTTCCCGCCACCCTCAGCGTGACCCTCTCTCACCCAGATGGGAGGCGGCAGTGAGAAGAGCCTCAGTGACTGGATGGTGAGACCAGGCACGGAGAGGAGGGGCCGGGCACACTCGCAGGGGGCCCCCCCAGGCGGTACTGTCCGTCAGAACCAGTGGAGAGCAGGGTGGGCAGCCAAGGGCCTGCCAGTGCCCACCCAGCACGGTCCGGCTCCCTCTGCTCTCGCTTCCATGGCCCCTCGGTGCTGCCTTGGAAGCAAGGCCCGGGCAGCCCCTGTGGCAGCCGGGAGGCGACCGGGGCTCTCCTGGGCTTGGGCCAAGTGCCTGCAGAGGGGGCTGAGGCGGGCAGCCCAGAGAAGTCACTGCTGCCGCTGCTGGGAAGTCAGCTCCTGCCTCTTCTCTGGGTGCTCCTGCTGCCCCCTGGGGCCCTCGGTGCTGAGGACGGGGCTTGGGGACTGACCTGGCTTTGGTTGGAGAAAGACTCACTCTCCCTCTGTTTCCCAAAGTCGCTCAGTGGTAAGCGCGTTTCCCCGAGCGCCTACGCTGTGCCGGGCGCTGTGCTGAGCTCTTTAGCTCCCTCGTCTCGTTTACTCCTCACAGCGATCTGGGCCTGGACGGTAGGTACTGTCACCCTCTCTAACGATGAGTGAAGTGAGGGGCAGAGAAGCTGAGTAACCTGCGCCGAGCCGCAGGGGTCCGGCCAGCGTCTGGTCTCTCTGATCCCAGAGTCTGTGCCCTTAACCTCCAGCTGGATTCTCCCGCTGTAGACGCATTTCGCGTGGGAAGCCCCCGGGCCCCAGCCCTGCCCCAGTCCAGCCCTCAGCCCCCCGCCTCTGTGCAGGAGCCTGTGTGGTGGAGCCACAGTGCCATGTCCCCGTGCATAGCCGCAGCCCCTCGGGATGCACCGGCCTGGCCTCGTCTGGTGGTCTCGACCCCTCCCTCTGCCCCGGCCCACCTCTGCCCCCTTCCACCACAAACGCTGAGTCTGCGGAGGTGTAGGGGGACAGCCTGCAGTCGTGCCCCCTGCCTCAGCCTTGCTGGCTGGCCGCTCCCTGGGCTGTGAATATTCTTGTGTCAGATGCCCCTGAGCACCTGTGCTTGGTCCCGGCCCTGGGCCTGCGCACCAAGCCCGCACCCTTGGCCTGTAGGAGCCGGGGGTCCGTTCTCTCCTCGTGGCCCTGCTCCAGCTGTCAGGAGCCCTTCCCCATCCCCTGCTCAGCCTGCTGGCCCCGCCTCCCCCTTGCCCACAGCCTGGCACAGCGGGCAGAACTTGGGGTCCCAGGCAGCAGGGCAGGAGCCATCCTGAAGGGACTGCCGGGGACGGGGGCGCAGGGCAGGTCCGACTGGCCCCATCGCATGAGGGAGGAGTCCCAGGGGTGGGCAACTGCCCCAGGCCGCGGCCGGTGGGCCCCAGACCGGCGAGGCGCACTGCCCTCACCTGCTGCCCTTCCCTCCAGATCCCCGTCACCCAGGCCTGCCTCATGGAAGACATCGAGCAGTGGCTGTCCACGGACGTGGTAAGTCCGGCCCCCTCCTCGCCCACCTGACCTGGGGCTCCCGTTGTCTCATGAGGAGGTGACGGGGGGCGGGGTCAGGATGAGCGACCGGTGAGGAGAGGGCGTTAGCGGGGCTGGTGTCCCCTCCCCTGCCGCTCCCCCGGCTCTTCCCTTTAGAGGAGGGCCCGGCCCCGCACCCCTCGCAGCCTCTGGGGCCTTCCCTCCCCCGAGCCTGCTGCCGATCGAGGTCCCGCTGTGGGCAGGACAGGTGGGCCGAGGGCAGCCGGGACCATGGGAGCACTGAGCTCGGCAGCCCCCTCGTGCAGGTCGGGAGGCTGATAGACAGCTGCGAGGGGTGCCACGCCCACGGTGGGGGGCGGCAGTCTCCAGAGCCCCACTGCCCCCTGTGAGCGGCAGTCTCCAGAGCCCCCACCCCAATTCTTGGCACCAAGGATCAAGTGCCTGGGCACTTCCAGGCCCAGAGGCCGCCTTCTGCAAGTGGCCAAGACCACGTTTCTGCCCGAGGTCAGGAGAAGGTCCATCCGTTTCATCTGGTGGGTGAAGGCTTATCCGCTCCCCAGCCCCCAGCATGAGCATGTGTGGCCTCAGGCTTGGGTGTCAGCCTTTCCACCATGGGGCGAGTCTGCCCACCCCTCTAGACACTGGAAGGAAGGGACTAGCGATTGTCAGGGGCCCACCGGGCACCCTACCCTGCGCCTGGCCCTCTGCAAGTACTCCTCTGTTATAGCTTCCCAACAACCCTGTGAGTGCCACCAAGCAGAAAAGCGAGGCTCAGAGAAGTCCAGTGGCTCGGGCCAAGGCCTGGGGCTCAGGAAGGGGTGGGGCCGAGGTCTGGACCCCTCGGGGTCAGCAGCCTGCGCCCCAGCCCGCTCCGCAGTGCCCGCAGCTAACCTCACCTTCTGCTTTCTCAGGGGAACCATGCGGAGGAGCCCAAGGGCGTCACCAGTGAAGGTAGTAGACCTTGGCCCTGCCCACCCCTGCCCCGCTCCAGCCTCCGAGCCCACCCGCAGCCTCCCTCTCGTTCCTCCAGAATTTGACAAGTTCCTGGAAGAACGAGCCAAAGTGGCCGACCGTTTGCCCAACGTCTCCAGCCCCTCCGCCGAGGGGCCCCCGGGTCCCCCGCCTGGCAGTGCCCCTCGAAAGAAGACCCAGGAGAAGGATGACGACGTGCTGTTTGCCTTATGAGTGTGGGGTCTGGCACCCTGCAGCCCGAGCCCCCGCTGCTCCCACACCCTGCGCGGGGACCTGTCTCTCCTTCAGCGTTACGGCTGCTTTGGGGGGGCTTGTTACGTATGCCCTTCTCTCCCCCTTGAGGTTGGGGCTGCGCTGCCTGGGGGTGTGGGGGGCAGCCGGATGAATTGGGGGAACAGGTCAGTTGCACTTCGGAACCCTGGACACCCCTGCCTCCCCTCCCACCCCAACTGACCAC
Organism: Monodon monoceros; assembly: GCF_005190385.1. NCBI lineage: Eukaryota > Metazoa > Chordata > Mammalia > Artiodactyla > Monodontidae > Monodon > Monodon monoceros. The sequence goes on from NW_021703783.1 coordinate 88,556,012, forward strand.
TGCGACTTTGCTGAGAACCCGGAGGCCCCGGGACAGACAAGGCCGGCTGCTTGGTTGCCCCAGCGTGAGTCCCCCTTGCCCCTCCCTGGACCCATGCCCAGAGGAGCCCTCTTCCGAGCCCACACTGACAGTCGAGGCCTGGCCGTGGGCTGGAGACAGCAGCAGTTTCTGTCACAGCCTCAGGTCCATTCCGCAGGCCCTGCCTTGGAGCCCGAAGGCTTTGGCCAGCTGTCGAGGACAGGGCGTGTGGCCTCTGCTGAGCGCACGCTGTCCAAATATGAAGCTGCACGTGGTGGGGGGAGACCTCACCAGGCCCAGGCCGCCAGGGGAGGCTTCCAGGGATGCCTGGGGCACCTGTGGCCCCCACGAACTCCACTTCCTTGCCCTCCGGCCTTCCTCTATTGCTCCCACGCAGGGCTCCACCAGGCACTGGGCCTCCGCATCTGTTGGTTGATCCTCTTGTCCTGGGAGAGGTGCCTTTTGTATCCCCAATTAAAGGTAGAAAAGCATCCTGCTAGCAGTGTTCAGTCTCCAGGAGGAGGTGACTTCTTGGCCTCACCAGAGGCAGGGACTCCTTTGGGCTGGGCTGGGCTGGGGGCCACCCGTGAGATGGGCATCTGCAGGCGAGGCAGGTGCAGCAGCAGGCCTGGGCACCCAGCCGCAGCTCACACCGGCACAGGCTCCAGCCACGCGTTGCCTGCCAGGTGGCCCCGTTGCTCTCCACGAGTGACGCGTCTGCACCCTCAGCACCTCACACTGCCGTCCGCGCTCAGGCCAGCTCCTGCCCAGCAGCAGTAGCACTGTGGTCACAGAGACGGAGCAGGTGTGGGGATGGGGGGGCAGTGAGCCTGCAGGGAGGATACCGCCATCCCGTCTGAGGCCTAGGTGCCAGGCGCTGTACCGGGCTATACGTGGGCTCGCGGAATCGTCTCGACAACCCTGGGCGGAGCAGAGTTGCATCTTGTTTTACAGAGACTGAGTCTGTGACTCAGTGGGTCATGTGAGCCACCCCAGGTGCAGCTGTTTATCAGGTGCTGGGCACTTCCTCACGCATCAGTGCGTCGTCCCCATTTCTCGGATGACAACACTGAGGCTCAGTGTGGATGCCTGGGCACACAGGTCAGGCGCGGTGTCAGTTCTTATCTCCATGGCAGTTCAGCCACCCCAGGTCTCGGGGTACCACCTTTTCTGGTCTGGGATCTTCACACCAGGCTCCCCAGGAGTCACTGCTTGAGGCACATTGGTGCCCCCTGGCCCAGCACTCGGTGGTGGGAGGGAAGGGGGCTGGAACAGTTGATCTGCCTGAAAGGTCAGCCCATGAAGGACAGCAGAAGTCTGAATGCCTGGGTCCAGGGGACCTGGGCAGCTGGAGTGGGGCTCACCTGGGTCTCTGAGCAGCCCCCAGCTCCCATCAGCAGCGGGTGGGCTGTACGTGCGTTCTGAGGCGTGGCCTAGAGCCGTGCACACAGGAGACCAGGCTCAGCCAGCCCTCCAGGTGGAGCTGGGGCAAGGGAAGCAGCTGGGAGGCGGGTACAACGGGACGGGGATGGGAGGCTTGTCCATCCCCTAAGCAGGGAGGAGGGGCCTTATCGTCTAGGCCGAGATTCAGAGCTTTGCAGAGGAGCCAGCCTGGAGGAAAGGCGGCTGAACGTGACATCTGACCCATTTCCCCAACCTAAACCACCTTTTTTTCTTCTCCCCGCCACCCCTGCCCAAGGGGAGCAGCCATATCACTGTCCCCTGGGTAGCCAGCCATCGGCCTGGTCGGACAGCTTTTCAGGAGATGGAGGCGCCCTGGGCCCTCACCCGTCAGTCATAACAAGCTCAGCTGGTCCAAACTCAAGGTTACCGCCTACATCCTGCGTAAGTTAGCTGTGTCCGCCCAGGTAAGGGGAAGGCAGTGGTTTTAACGAGGTATTAACCAGCTTTGCCTAGTTACTCAGCAGTGACACCTGTGCCGAGGTGGTGGAGCCTTGCCAGCCCTGCCCAGGCTGCTGGGACTCAAAATTGGGAAGAAGCCCAACTTGGTGTACCGTGCTGTCACACGGCCACCAGCACCCCCGCCGTCTTCTGCTTTAGGTCACGCAGAGGCGGCTGGGTGCTGGGGACCGTGGCCCGACTCCCCAGTCTGCTTTATCTTGCTGGCCCGGCCGCCTCCTCCCGTCAGCACTCATGACAGCAGGTCGCTTCCAGAGGCCCCTTCCCCGGCCGCTTCTGGCCGCTTCTGGCCGACGGCCAGCCACCACACACCAGACCACCAGCGTCTGGAGCCAGAGCCGAAGTCTGTGCTTGACTCTACCTAGCCTGTGAAGGTCCCTAAAGCACCTGGCTTTGGTGACCATCTTTTTCACAATGTGCACCTGTATCATGAGGCTGGCAGCACCTGGCGGTCAGACGAGAGGACTGTGGGGATACTCGGTGGGTTGCCCACCCCCACCGCTGGCTAGGCTGGACGGCCACCACTCGTGCTCACACATGCGCAGTGGGGCGCGCTGCGCCACTGAGCTCAGACAGGTGTGCCACCTGCTCGCACAGCCATTCCAACCATCTGTCCTGGGACCTGACCTGAACCCCTGGGAGACTGGGGGCCTCTCCCCTTTCCCTGCAGCTCCCCAGCTCTCCCAGGTCCTCCCCTCCATCCCCACCACATGCCTGCTGTGGGCCCTACCTGGCCTGGGCCTTTCCATGCCTCACAACGGTCCTGCGGGGTTGATGGTTTTGACCACTGCTTACAAGTGGGAAACTGAGGCCGGGGCACGCCAGGACCAGTCACACCCTAAGTAAGGGAAAAGCGGGACCTGTTCCTCTTGGCACCGCTGCCTCTCCCCTCTGCTTGCCCCTCCTCCAGGTGAGCGACGGCGAGCAGGGAACCCTCAGTCGGTGGCTCCAGGGGCTCGTGGCCTGTGAATGGCTAAAGTTGCCAAGTGACCTGTTCTTTGCTGCGTGTGGGTAGGAGCGCCGGCTGCGCACCAGGCATGGTTCTAGGTGCTGAGAATACAGAGGTGAATGGGCCTGGTGAACGGGTCACGTGGAGGGAAGCGGGCAATATAGACAGGTGTAAGTTGCAAACGTGCCACCTTCTCTGAAATGAAGGAAAGGGAGACTAATGCCAAGTGACAGGGGCTAGGAGGCCGGGGAGGGCCTCTGACCAGGACCCAAGGCTAGTGAGGTGAGGCCTGCCCAAAGAGCCCTGCCGTGAAGGTGTCCAGGCTTCCCCGGAGGGCGCAGCTCTGGACGGCCCCACCTTGAGGACCCCTCCAGAGAGAAGGCATCTGGGGCTGGGCTGGGCGAGGGAGCCCCGGCAGGAGCCACCGGTGCTGGCCAGGCTGGGTTTCCTGGCACCAGGCAGTGTCTGAGGCCACAGGTCCTGGGCCAATCACAGCAGCGGGAAGTCATGCGGCCCCACGTAAAAGAGGACCAGCTGCAGGCGGGAGCCTTGGGCTGCGGCCCCCGCGTCAGGATTAACCAGGCACCAGTGGCTCCTGCAGGGCCCTCTGCCTCGGAAATGGCATCTGGCCAGGGGTGTAGGGAGGTTGAGTGGAGGCAGGCAGGTGGGTAGGGAGGGGCCACCTGGGAGGCAGTCCCTGGAGCCTGGAGGAAGCTCTGACCAGAGCTACCTAGAAGCCCCTTAGCAGGGCCTCCACCCTCTTTGCACCCTCCCGGCTTCCCTGACCACCACCACCACCACCCCCGCCCAGACCCAACCCTGGGCCTGGACGCTGACCCCACCCCCCAATCCCAGTGTCAACATCCAGCCTCTCCAGTTGTCATACAACAGCAAATCATGATGCTACCCTTCTGAGCTGTGTGACCTTAGGCAAATTACTTAACCTCTCTGTGCCTCAACTTTCTCACTTGTAAATAGGCTAATAGCAGTTGCTGCTTCATAGGGTTGTCATGAGGGTTAACTGAGAGGACCAGTACCACAACATCTGTCAAGGAAATGTTCCAAACATGTTGTCATGGATGGTACCCCCTCCATCCAGAACAGCCTCTGCATCTGACACCCAGCCAGGGGCACTGCCCCGCCAACTCCTGGGTAATTTCAGAGACCCCAGCTCAGCCTCTGGTATTGCTCTCCCAGCTCTCAAGGGTGCTCGCTGCCTCCCAGACAGCAGTTCCAACAACAGGGCCCTTGTGCCCCTCTCTTGGGTCTGAGCTGCTGCCCCTGAGTGGGGCCGGAGTGTCTTGATCCCGGCAATGAGAGAGAGGCAGGATCTGCCCGCTGGTCCTGGATCGGGCTCTGCTGACGCACAGTGGGGAGCTTTGGGAAGCGCCCCCTACCCCTTCTCCAGGGGTGACCCTGGCTCAGGACAGTGTCCCACAGCGACCACGAGATGGCAGCAGCGCTGCATGTAGCAGGGCCAGTGGGGCCAGCACCACCGAGTTGACAAGCCGGGAGGGCCGGCAAAAGGGAGCTCTGAGTGCCTCCTGCGAAGCCCGGGGGGGGGGGGGGGGGGGGGGGGCACTCGTTCCTGTGGGCCTGCTCAGCGGACGCCGAGTTCAGACCCCTGTGTATGTCTAGTTCTACCTGTATGGGCAGAAAAGCACAAGTTTACACCAACAACTCCAATCACAACCCAATATCAGAGATTCCTTCTAGTTTTCCCCGTTCCCTATGACCCCCTTCGATAACAGTGAGAAGCCTGCTTCCTGCTGCCCTTTGTGTACAGACTTACTTGCTCAGGCTGGCCAGTGTATTAGTGTGCTAGGGCTGCCATAGCAGAGTTCCACAGACTGAGGGCTTAAACGATAGAAGTATATTACCTCGTAATTCTGGGGCGGGAGGTTAAGGTGCCAGCAGGCTGTTTGCCCTGAGGCCTCTCTCCGTGGTTTGCAGATGGCCTTTTCTCCCTGTGTCTTCACATGGTCTTCCCTCTGTGTGTGTCTGTGTCCTAATCTCCTCTTCTTACACAGTCATACTGGATTAGGGCCCATCCCAGTGACCTCACGTTACCTTAATTACCTCTTTAAAGACCCTATCTCCAAATACAGTCGCATGCTGAGGTCTTAGGGGCTAGGACTTCAACAGCTGAAGTTGAGGGAGACACAGTTCAGTCCACAGTTGGTCAGATATACAAAGTCCTGGCCCCTCTGGCCATCCTCCCAGGGCATGACCACTCTGCTCTGGACCCCATCCTAGAACAACATCACCTCTGACCTACACTGGCTCTGCAGAGGAGTGACCACATGTAACACCCACCTCCACACCCCTGTTAGGGATTTGAGGGTGGTTTGATCCATCCTTGGGCCAACCTGGCCTTGGGAGCCCAGGAAGGGCCAGCCACTGGGGCCAGGAGCAGAGCAAAACAGGAAGGAGGTGGAGGCGAGGAGGCCACAGGCACCCAGAGCCTGGGCTAGGGGCTGTCCTGGTCCCCACTGCCACCTACTATGTTTTAGAGCAGATCCAAGGCAGCAAGCTGGCAGGGCTCTCTTCTGCCCGCCCTGGGCAGCAGGACCAAGCTAGGGAAGCAGCCTCACATGCCCCCATCTTCTCCCTTTGCCTCTGGCTCAGGAATCCTGTGGCCTGTCCCTGCCCCTGCCCTAGGGCAGCCTGCACCCCTGTTCCCCCCCACAGTCCAGGCTGGGCCACTGTGGTATCACAGACAGGGAAACAGTGGCCCAGGGAGGGGAGGGGCCTCCCTGCCCGGGAAGAGGCAGCCCTCAGCCCACCCTGAGAGCTCAGCGAGGCCAGGGCGGAGGCCTTATTTGTCCGGCAGAGGCTGTGTGGCCCCAAGCCCTGGCGGGGGATCAGCAGACACAGCTTCTGGCCCACACCACCACTGATTTACAGTTTGACTTGAGACAAGCCCTTTCCTGCCTGGGCCTCAGTTTCCCCAACTATGAACCAAGGAGATTGATTAAATGACCCTGAGGCTTCCTCCCACTCTGCTCTTCTGCTCCCTCAACCCCCAAATTCCACAAGCCTCCCTCTGGGAAAAAAATGGGAGGCTACAAATCCTCGTAACAGAAGTGGCAACATGGGGTCCCAGGGTTCTTCTCCCGCTGCAGGAGCCACAGGAGTGGGAAAATGCCTGCTGGCCAGGTCAGCAGACATGGAAGGCCCTGGGCCACCTCCTTGCTAGCACACCGGTTGCCCCCTGGGGAGCTTGGGCTGGACGTGCCCTTTAGTCTGCAGGAGCTTCCGGCCACCTGCAGGAAGGGGGCTGCCAGGATGAAGCAGGGCAGGGTCCCTTCTCAGGCCTCGAGTGATGCAGAGACTTGGTCAAAGCCACACAGCAAATCTGTGGCAGAATCAGGACTAGAATCCAGGTCCCCCACGGAACCTGCCCAGCAGGGAGCGGGGAAAGGACGGTAGCTGAGAGTCCCTCTGTGGAAACACCTCCTGGCCCCTTGTACGCACCCCTGGATCCCCCAGAATGTTAATGCTCCCCAACTGGTCTGCAGGTTATAAACCTTCTCCCACCAAGGACCTCCTTTATCACGGTTTCCGCAGGACCTGAATTTGCACGTTTTTCGTTGGTCTTGGTTTTTTGCCTACAGAACACTTTGCAATGCAATGAGGAGTTAGGATACTTTACCTTTTGTGCGTCACAATCGGACTGCATCGCCTACCGAGGCAGTTTCTCATTCCAGCCAGACGTGCCCCAGCAGCTCGTTCTTGGGAACTCACTGTACAGCCTGTTTGTCCAGCCCCACTGGGCCTGCCCACTGTTTGGGGCAGTCCCACCACCTAAAGGGGCAGGGGATGAGGACAGCTGAGCTCACCATCGGCCAGGGCACCCGCCAGGCTCCCACAGTCCTCGGACTTCATCTTCACCACACGTGGTCATTCTTTTTTTTTTTTTTTTTTTTTTTTGCCTGTGTTGGGTCTTCGTTGCTGCATGTGGGCTTTCTCTAGTTGTGGCGAGCGGGGGCTACTCTTCGTTGCAGTGCGCGAGCTTCTCCTTGCGATGACTTCTCTTGCTGTGGAGCATGGGCTCTAGGCGCGCGGGCTTCAGTAGTTGTGGCATGTGGGCTCAGTAGTTGTGGCTCACGGGCTCTAGAACGCAGGCTCAGTAGTTGTGGCCCATGGGCTTAGTTGCTCCGTGGCATGTGGGATCTTCCCAGACCAGGGCTCGAACCCGTGTCCCCTGCATTGGCAGGCGGATTCTCAACCACTGCGCACGTGGCCATTCTTGACCCCTGGCTTCTGCACTGGTCTCTCCCTTGTGGACACAGTCTGCTCCCACTTCCCACCTCAACTCTGTGTTACTGAGTCCAAGCTCATATTGCTCACCACACAACAGGCCAGTAACTCGAGAGATGAGTTGTTGGGGCAAAGAATAGTGACTTTATTCTGAAAGCCAGCAGAACGAGAAGATGCTGACTAGTGTCCCAAAGAACCGTCTTACCGGGGTTCGAATTCAGGCTTCTTTTATACTAAAAGGGGAGGGGGCGTGGCTGGTTGTTGTAAACTTCTTGGTGCTGGAAACCTTTATTCTTGCAGCTTATAGATCTGGTCGATGTTCCTATAAACCTCCAACAAGACAAATGTTATTCTCCGTTCTGCAACTTTTTAGCTCTATATGAGTGGAAAAGTGTTATACCTGTAAAGGTCAGAGCCTTGAGAATAGGTTATCCCGTATATTTCAGGTTGTAGACAACATTCTTTTAGTGATTAACTTGTAGCAAAAGCAATAGAATACACAGGTTAAAGGAAACATATCCAATATGGAGTCAGATTTGTTCTTCCCTCTGACACCTGCAAACCCAGACTCTCAAATTGTTTGAGTCCCATTTGCCCCACCCTCCCTGGCACTTGGAATCTTAGCTTTTAGACCCCAAGTTGCGGTGAGAAGACCCATCCCCTCTCTCCCTCACGCCTCCCCGGTTACTCTCCCACCATGTTCTCTACCCATTGCCCACCCACTGAGGATCAAGAACGGATACTGCTGAGCCTTCTCAGATGTTGCCATGGAGCTTGAGGGCCAGACAGGGGCAGTCAGAGACCTCCAGGTGCGAACGCCCAATGCCTTCCATTCCCTCCTCCATCTCTCGGTGTCCCTTCCCCCCATCTATGCACCACCAATCCATCCACCATCCCGCCACTCATTCATCCAACACAAATGCCAGTACAGCCTCCTTCCTTCCATCGCCCGTCTATCCAGACTGCATAGACACCTGCCACACAGGGGACATCAAGAGCCACCAGTGAGGGCCACAGAAGCAGGGACATCACACAGAAAGTACCACGGCTGCACCACCTGATAAGAGATGAGGCCCTTTCTGTGTTTCTTGTCCCCACCATAGCCCACCAGAGAAGAAAGGGACCCAAAGGACAGGGGGAAGGGGGGTAAAGGAGCAGGCCACCCCACCCCCTCCAAGTCTCTCCAGTAAGGCCCTGGGAACTGAGGAGGTGGGTGTTCAATCAGATGTGAGATTTAACTTTGGACTTTTTCATGCTTGAAAGTAACAAGAAAGTTAACAGAACCGCCAGAGGTGTCAAAAAGGCTGCAAAAAGGCTGCAAACGGGAGGCTGGGCTCCATCAAAGGCAGGCGTAGGAGAAAATGAACAGAAGTCATGGTCAGGTTTGTGAACTGTGACTTGGGATCTGCAAGCTTGGAGAGGGAGCTGGGGAGAGCGGAATTGCTCTGTGTGTCAGTGGGAGATGAATCCTACAGTTCCAATGCCCCCTGGGAGAGGGGAGTGGAGCTGAGAGACAAGCAAAGGGGAGGAGGAGAGAGGAGCCGGGGTGACCAGGCAAAGGGTTGGCGGAAGATCTGGAGATGAACTACTGGACTGGGGGAGGGGAGGGAACAGAGTATCCCCAAAAGGTCTGGAAGAATAGACTTATCTAAGATGCCCTGTAAAGTGTCCTCTGTGTGAGACCTGATATCACTCCTCTCTATGACCCCAAGATCTATGTTCCACTCACCAGTATTTGTCAAGAGGAGGGTTTTATGGAAATGGAGAAGGGGTGAAGCTTCACGTCTGAGTCAGCACAGTACTGAGCAGAAATCGCTCAGGAAGAAGCAAGAATGGCAGGGGAAGTGGTGAAAACATAAGTGTCCAGGGATCTCTGAAACTGTGGAGGATTTTGGACTTTTACTGGACATAAAGTTAGAAGATTAAAGCATCAACTCTGCCTTCCCCCCCGTGATTTCCTCACACACAATCAGAATAAATCTCAAAAGGCGAATCTGACCATGTTTTATAACACCTGCACCCCCAAGCCCCAACACACACACCTAAAACCCTTCACTTTTTCTTGAGTTAAAGGCCCACTTCCTGGCCCGTCCCGCAAGGCCTCTGGGGTCTGGGCCCTGCCACACTCTCTAGACATACAGGCTGGCTTTCTCACCTCAGACGTTTCATACCCTACTGACCACAGGACCTTTGTACATGCTGTTCTCTCTGGAACTGCCCCACCCCCACCCCAACCCCCAGTTAACTCACTCACCCTTCAGGGCTCAGCTCAGACAAGCCACTCCTGAGCTCCTGACCAAGTCATCCATCCATCTTGGAATTTACCGCCATGATTACAGTGGCAAAGAGGAATGGAATAACCACAACGTGGCTCAGAGTCCACACCTTAGAACAATCATGATTCATGCCCTGGCACTGGGCACACGTTCCCTGAGTACATCTGAATCCCGAACAAAGTGAAGGTCTGTCATCGAGGGGGCGGGGGGATGGCTGTTAAGTAGACAACCAACAGTGTCTGCACCCTCTTGCAGGGGTGGAGGGGGGCTATCATGTATTCTGGAAAGTGGAATGGAATGGGCAGAAGCATGAATGAACTCACCATGTCTCAGGTCTGGACTCAGACTGGCCTGATGAGATTGTGGGCTGTGTGAGGTGTGATGGAGCCTCATTATTGGACAGCTTTTTTTTAATACAGGTAAACTGCAGGTCAAATCATGTCCCCTGGGACACACAAAAAACCCACACAGCAAAACCTCCCACCTCAGCAACAAGTGAGGCTTTTTGTCTCATCCTCCGACGGAATCCTGGTAAAGACCAGTACAGAGTCATAGATTAGTGCCATTCAGCTAATCCCTGTATCTGACACCAGTCTGCTTGCTCACCTCCAGCGATGGGTTACCCACCAACTCCCACAGAAAGCCCATTTCACCTGACCAGACCCCCACCACCGACCCATCATTAAGCCATAAGATCTAATTGGCATATTGTTTAATGGGAACAGAGTTTCAGTTTGGGGTGATGAAAACGTTCTGGAGATGGATGGTGGTGACGGTTGCCCAAGAATGTGAATGTACTTAGTGCCACTGAAAGGTACACTTAAAAATGGTTAAAATGGCCTTTCTGCCCGTGGACACCGCCGAGTAAGCATCGTTGACGTCTCCCCCCCGCCCCCCGCCTCCACTACCGTCATGTCTAAGTCAGAGTCACCCAAAGAGCCCAAACAGCTGAGGAATCTCTTCATCGGAGGTCTGAGCTTTGAAACAACCGATGACAGTCTGAGGAGCCATTGTGAGCAGTGGGGAGTGCTCACAGACTGTGTGGTGATGAGGGATCCAGACACCAGGCGCTCCAGAGGCTTCAGGGTTGTCACATACGCCACTGTGGAGGAGGTGGATGCGGCCATGAATGCAAGGCCACACAAGGTGGATGGAAGTGTTGTGGAACCGGAGAGGGCCGTCGCAAGAGAAGATTCTCAAAGACCTGGTGCCCACTCAACTGTGAAAAAGATTTTTATTGGTGGCATTAAAGAAGGTGCTGAAGAACGTCACCTAAGAGATTATTTTGAACAGTGTGGGAAAATTGAACTGACTGAAATCGTGACTGATCGAGGCAGTGGCAAAAAGAGAGGCTTTGCCTTCGTAACCTTTGATGACCATGACTCTGTAGACAAGATTGTCATTCAGAAATACCACACTGTGTATGGCCACAACTGTGAAGTAAGGAAAGCCCCATCTAAGCAAGAGATGGCTAGTGCCTCATCCAGCCAAAGAGGTCGAAGTGGTTCTGGAAACTTTGGTGGTGGTCGTGGAGGAAACCTCAGTGGTCGAGGTGCCTTTGGTGGCAGCCGTGGTGGCGGGGGATACGGTGGCAGTGGAAATGGCTATAATGGATTTGGTAACGATGGAAGCCATTTTGGAGGTGGTGGAAGCTACAATGATTTTGGCAGTTACAACAATCAATCTTCAAATTTTGGACCCATGAAAGGAGGAGACTTTGGAGGCAGAAGTTCTGGCCCCTATGGTGGCGGAGGCCAATACTTTGCCAAACCCCGAAACCAAGGTGGCTGTGGCGGTTCCAGCAGCAGCAGGAGCTATGGCAGTGGCAGGAGGTTTTGATGACTGCCAGGAAACAAAGGTCAGCAGGAGAGGAGAGCCAGAGCAGTGACAGGGAAGCTACAGGTTACAACAGATCTGTGAACTCAGCCAAGCACAGCGCTGGCAGGGCCTAGCTGCTACAAAGAAGACGTGTTTTAGACAATACTCATGTGTATGGGCAAAAAAACTCGAGGACTGTATTTGTGACTAATTGTATAACAGTTTATTTTAGTTTCTGTTCTGTGGAAAGCGTAAAGCATTCCAACAAAGGGTTTTAATGTCGAATTTTTTTTTTTGCACCCATGCTGTTGATTGCTAAACGTAATAGTCTGATCGTGACGCTGAATAAATGTGTCTTCTTTAAAAATGTGCTGTGTAAAGTCAGTCTACCCTGAAGCCATTTTGGTAAACTACCCCAACAGTGTGAAGTTAGTATTCCTTCAGGGTGATGCCAGGTTCCATTCAAAATGTACTTACAACCTGCTTTGGTGGAGAAGCTACTGTCTTCCGAAACCTTGGTGTAGTTGAACTGACAGTTACTGCGTTGTGACCTGGAGGTCACCGTGAAAAGGGTCACCCAAGCCAAGTCATGGAGCTTTTTGATTATTAATATGATTGTTGGCACATCCTATGCAATATATCTAAAGTGGATTATGGTACCAGATATAGATGGGAATGAAGCTTGTGTATCATCCGTTATCATGTGTAATAGATAAACAATTTAATACCCTCTTGAAAAAAAAAAAAGGTTAAAATGGTAAATTTTATGTTATGTAGTTTTACCATAATTTTTTAAAAAAAAAGTGCTCTGGGCTTCAAAACTTACAAGCTTGTGTGGCTTTGAGTGCTTTTATTTATTTTTTATTTATTTTTATTAATTTTTTTGGAGTATAAGTGTTTTACAATGTCGTGTTAGTTTCTACTGTACAGCAAGGTGAATCAGCTATACGCATACATATATCCCCTCTTTTTTGGATTTCCTTCCCATTTAGGTCACCACAGAGCACTGAGTGAAGTTCCCTGTGCTAAACAGTAGGTTCTCATTAGTTATCTGTTTTATACTCAGTATCGATAGTGTATAGATGTCAATCCCAATCTCCCAGTTCGTCCCACCCACCCACCCACCCCTTCCCCCTTGGTATCCATACGTTTGTTCTCTACATCTGTGTCTCTATTTCTGCTTTGCAAATAAGATCATCTATACCATTTTTTGAGTACTTTAAAAGTAACCATTTAAAGGTTACTCTAAAAACATATATAATTAAGAGTTCAGGGACTTCCCTGGTGGTCCAGTGGTTAAGAATCCGCCTTCCAGCGCAGGGGACACAGGTTCGATCCCTGGTCAGGGAACTAAGATCCCACATGCCGTGGGGCAACTAAGCCCACGTGCCACAACGAGAGGGAAGCCCGTGCGCCGAGACGAAGATCCCACGTGCCGTGACTAAGACCCAATGCAGCCAAATAAATAATTTTTTTAAAAACAAACCAAAAAATAGTTAAGGCAAACTCTTAGTGCGCCCCGTGCTGTTTGATCCTGATTTGCTTTCATTCAGGCCTCGGAAATCTGGGCTCAGTATTTCCACCTTCAAGTCCTGCCTCTGCCCCCGCAGGGATTATAGTCACCGTGACCCTCCCCTGCTATGAGCCTACTATGTACTAGGCTCTGAGGCTCTGAGGATGTGTCAAGGAATAAGTCAGAGCCCTCGTCCTCCCTGACACACAGGGAACAATCAGAATTTTTCTTTTCTTTTTGTTAGTAAAAACCTACAGGGCTCCAGTCTCCGTGAAACCTGCAGGGCTGGCCCACAATGACTCATCCTTGAAGACCTCACCTGGGTAGAATGGTGACAGTGGCACAGAATGCCACTGGCCCCTGAGCACTCAGCACACGGAATGTTTGTTTGGTGCAATGTGTGGCCTCCTGGGAATGTCGGGTGACACATGACAGCGTGGGGATGTGTGGAAGGACAGGAGGCAGGAATTGCCATCTCTGAAATCTCATCCTAGATCAACCCCACCTGACCCGCCCAGGAATCACAGACCCACCAATCAGAGAACCGGATGGAGAACAGGAGGGAGTGGAAGACCCAGATAACCCACAGGGCTCACACTGGCAGCTCGCGGGCCATGGCAAGTCTTGTAAGGGGATTTTTTTTTTTCAATTGAGTTTATTGTCAATGTCCAAAAAAAAAAAAAAATAACCTGTGAAATTTCTCATTTCTCTTTTTAAAATAAATAAATAAAAGAGCGTGTCTTTCATGGCAAGAGCTGGCTGGAGCTGAGTTCCAACTGCTCCCTTTGGACGGGACCCATGGGCCCCAACAGTCCCTACCCCTTAACTTCCCTTACTCACATTGCCTGCCGGGCCTCCTGGAGGCCTCTGAGGTCAGGATTTCTGATCTAATCCAACATCTCTATCTCACAGAGGAGTCTGATGAAGTCCAGAGGGGGAGTGACTTTCCCAGTAAGTAACTCATCTGGGACGAGAAAGATCTAGAATCTCAGGGGGCCCACCCAGCGTCCACCGCAATCCTCCAAAGAGCCTCCGGAGTGGCTCTGCTGATGGGCAGCAAAGTGGACTTGCCTGTGTGGTGAGGCGAGCAGGTGGCTCATTGGGAAACCTGAGGAGACGGCCAGTCAGGCACCCCGTCCAGCTGCAGACGTGCCCCACTCCAAGGGGACACAGACGAACGAGGCGCGGTCCTCACCCCTCGCCACAATTCCTGTGTCCCCTGGTCTAACCTTGACTCCCTGTTGCCTCACCAGCTCTGGGAGCCCTGGTTCTTCATCTGTAAAGTGGGGGTCCTCATCGCGGCAGGCAGAATTGAGGTCCCCTCCCCCGCGTGTGTAGGAAACAGCAGGTGTGCAAGTTGAAAGTCACTTGGGGAGGAGCGTGGGAAGGAAGTGGGCTGACGAGGACAGAGAGGAAGGAGAGATGAGGTAGCCGCCACAAGAAGAGGGACCTGGGAAAGAGCAGCGATGGTTACGGGGGCGCCAGTCAGGATGCGCTGGGTGATGCTGAGGTAAGAAACAATCCCTCCTCTCAGCCACTCCCCTCTTCTACTCATTTTTTACCCAGTTTTATTGACATATAATTGACATAGAAGTTTGTATTAGTTTCAGGTGTACAATGAATGCCCACCCTCCCAGGGGCTCTGGGGGAAGATCATGGCTCCAGGCTTAGAGCAGCAACCTCCTCAGATGTCTTTCACGTGGTCCACAGCGTTGACTGCGCCCCAGTGTCCCCAAGCCCTGAGTCCTGTGCCTTGCAGAGAATCCTGTGACATTCCAGATTCAGGCCATGCCTTTCCTCCTGTGCGGGGTTCGCTCAAGTTCCAGCTCTTCCCCACCTCTACCTCCCTCCTGCTCACTCACTTCAGGGAGAGGAGAAGGCAGCAGGGGGCAGGACCAGGGCACTCATTTCTCAATCATCATAATTATAAAAACATATCCACATGCAACTAGAGAGTGTCGTACTAAGTGAAGTAAGATTCCACCACTTATATGTGGAATCTAAAATATGACACAAATGAACCTACCTATGAAACAGAAACAGAATCACCAACATAGAGAACAGACTGGTGGTTGCCAAGGGGGAGGGGGTTGGGGGAGGGCTAGAGTGGAAGGCTGGGGTTAGCAGATGTAAGCTTTTATATATAGGATGGATACACAGCAAGGTCCTACTGTATAGCACAGGGAACTATATTCAATATCCTATGATAGGGACTTCCCTGGTGGTCCAGTGGTTAAGAATCCGCCTTCCAATGTGGGGGACACGGGTTCAATCTCTCATCGGGGAACTAAGATCCCACAGGCCACAGGGCAAATGAGCCTGCGTGCTGCACCTACTGAGCCTGCACACCACAACTACAGAGCCCACGCGCTTTGGAGCCCATGAGCCACAACTAGAGAGAAACCCGCACAATGCGACAAAGAGCCCGCATGCCACAACTAAGACCCGACACAGCCAAAAATAAATAAATATATTTTTAAAATCATATGATAAACCATAATGGAAAAGAATATTTTTAAAAAGGATGTATATATGTATGTATAACTGAATCACTGTGCTGTACAGCAGAAATTAACACATCGTAAATCAACTGTACTTCAATTTTTAAAATATTAAAACAGAAAAAAAAAGAATAGCCTAGAGGAATGAAGTGATTGAGAAAAAAATAGTTGACAAATCACATGGAAAAGCTTCTTTTAAAAACTGTTTTTTATATGTCACTTTTTATTAAAAAGAAAATATCAGTTACAAATTTTAAAACAACATATCCACGGAAATAATTACTTTTTATCGCACAATTATAACAAGCCAGGCACAATGCTAAATATTTGACATGGATAATTTGATTTCACACAAGCTAGGAGGTAGATACTATAATTATCCCCATTTTACAGATAAGAAAACCCAGGCACAGAGACAGTAATAGACTTGGCCAGGTCACACGGCTTATTACTAATGGGATTCAAAGCCAGGTCTAGATGTGTTTAACCACCAGGCTTTATAAAGAAGGAATAGCATCGTTTATAAGTCTGTTTCCCTTTGTTTAGTGAGCATCTCGCACTTGACACAAAGGCACTTTTCCTAAAAGTCCTACATAATCAGTCATAGGCCTAATAAAGGCAAATTAAAAATCTGGTAATAAAAAGCATCTAAACTCTGCCACCAGCTAACTGGATCTCAGTTTCCTTATTTGCCTTATGAGGAGGTTTAACTTAACCACATAGTATTCTTGCCAAAAATGTTTTGCCAGAATCTAATCAGGAGAAAAAAGACAAATCTAGAACATGAGTCATTTTCTTTTCTTCCTTTTCTTCTTTTCTTTTTTTTTGATCTTTATTGGAGTATAATTGCTTTACAATACCGTGTTAGTTTCTGTTGCACAACAAAGGGAATCAGCCATATGCATACAAATGTCCCCGTATCCCCTCCCTGTTGAGCCTCCCTCCCAACCTCCCTATCCCACCCCTCTAGGTCATCGCAAAGCACCAAGCTGATCTCCCTGTGCTATGCGGCTGCTTCCCACCAGCCAACTATTTTACATTCAGTAGTGTATATATGTCGATGCTACTCTCACTTTGCCCCAGCTTCAACCTCCCACCTCATGTCTTCAAGTCCATTCTCTATGTCTACCTCTTTATTCCTGCCCTGCAACTAGGTTCATCAGTACCTTTTTTTTTTTTTTTTTTTTAGATTCCATATATATGTGTTAGCATACGGTATTTGTTTTTCTCTTTCTGACTTACTTCACTAAATATGACAGGCTCTAGGTCCATCCACCTCACTACAAATAACTCAATTTCGTTTCTTTTTATGGCTGAGTAATATTCCATTGTATATATGTGCCACATCTTCTTTATCCATTCATCTGTCGATGGACATTTAGGTTGGTTCCATGTCCTGGCTATTGTAAATAGTGCTGCAATGAACATTGTGGTACATGCTTCTTTTTGAATTATGGTTTTCTCAAGGCATATGCCCAGTAGTGGGATTGCTGGGTCATATGGTAGTTCTATTTTTAGTTTTCTGAGGAACCTCCATACTGTTTTCCATAGTGGCTGTATCAATTTACATTCCCACCAACAGTGTAGGAGGGTTCCCTTTTCACCACACCCTTTCTAGCATTTATTGTTTCTAGCTTTTTTGATAATGGCCATTCTGACCAGCGTGAGGTGTTACCTCATTGTAGTTTTGATTTGCATTTCTCTAATAATTAGTGATGTTGAGCATCTTTGCATGTGCTTCTTGGCCATCTGTATGTCTTCCTTGGTGAAATGTCTATTTAGGTCTTCCACCCATTTTTTAACTGGATTGTTTGTTTTTTGGATATTGAGCTCCATGAGCTGTTTGTATGTTTTGGAGATTAATCCTTTGTCTGTTGTTTCACTCACATATATTTTTTCCCATTCTGAGGGTTGTCTTTTTGTCCTGCTTACGGTTTCCTTCCATGTGCAAAAGCTTTTAAGTTTAGTTAAGTCCCATTTGTTTATTTTTGTTTTTATTTCTGTTACTCTAGGAGGTGGGTCAAAAAAGATCTTCCTGTGGTTTATGTCAAAGAGTGTTTTTCCCATGTTTTCCTCTAAAAGTTTTATAGTGTCTGGTCTTACATTTAAGTCTTTAATCCATTTGGAGTTTATTTTTGTGTATGGTGTTAGGTAGTGTTCTAATTTCATTCTTTTACATGTTGCCAGTTTTCCCAGCACCACTTAGTGAAGAGGCTGTCTTTTCTCCATTGTATGTTCTTACCTCCTTTGTTGTAAATTAGGTACCCATATGTGCATGGGTTTATCTCTGGGCATTCTATCCTGTACCATTGATCTGTATTTCTGTTTTTGTGCCAGTACCATACTGTCTTGATTACTGTAGCTTTGTGATATAGTTTGAAGTCAGGGAGCCTGATTCCTCCAACTCCGTTTTTCTTTCTCAAGATGCTTTGGCTATTCGGGGTCTTTTGTGTTTCCATACAAATTGTAAGACTTTTTGTTCTAATTCTGTGAAGAATGCCATGCATAGTTTGATAGGGATTGCATTGAATCTGTAGCTTGCTTTTGGTAGTATAGTCATTTTCACAATATTGATTCTTCCAATCCAAGAACATGGTATATTTCTCCATCTGTTTATGTCGTCTTTGATTTATTTCATCAGTGTTCTATAGTTTTCTGAATACAAGTCCTTCACCTCCTTAGGCAGGTTTATTCCTAGGTATTTTATTCTTTTTGTTGCAATGGTAAATGGGAGTATTGTTTTCCTTTTTTAATATTTGTTTATTTATTTGGCTATGCCAGGTCTTAGTTGTGGCTCACGGGATCTTCGTTGCAGCATGTGGGATCTAGTTCCCTGACCAGGGTTCAAACCTGGGCCCCCTGCAATGGGAGCACAGAGTCAGCCACTGGACCACCAGGGAAGTCCTGAACATGGGACATTTTCAAGGCAACTGACATAACTTTTCAAAACAATTCTTCACAAGTTAATGTCCAAAGGTACTGTTAAGGGCTTCCCTGGTGGTGCAGTGGTTGAGAGTCCGCCTGCCGATGCAGGGGACACGGGTTCGTGCCCCGGTCCGGGAAGATCCCACATGCCGCGGAGCGGCTGGGCCCGTGAGCCATGGCCGCTGAGCCTGCGCGTCTGGAGCCTGTGCTCCGCAACGGGAGAGGCCACAACAGTGAGAGGCCCGCGAACCGCCAAAGAAAAAACAAAAAACTGTTAAAAGATACTAAAAAGACATGACAAGCAAAAGGAAGGTGTGAAACTTGACTGGATTATGGGGGAGGAAGGTGTCTTTTAAAGAGCTGTTTTGGGGATCCCTGGGGAAATGGAATGTGGACAGATGGTGGAGGACATCATGGAGTCAGCGGTCACCTTCTTTAGTGTGATGATGATAGCATGAGCCTTTTCTCTCACAGGTGAAGGGTTATGACGTCTGCAATTTACTTTCAAACTGCGCTGAAAAAAAGAATGCAGGCAAACCTCTTTTTACTGTGGTTGCAGATACAGCATTTTTTTTACAAATTGAAGGTTTGTGACAACCCTGTGTTGTCAGATGATAGCATTTTGTAGCAGAAAATATTTTTATTTTTTAACTTTTTAAGTTGAAGTATCGTTGATTTACAATGTTGCATTAATTTCTGCTTACAGCAAAGGGATTCAGATATATATAGATATATAGATATATATTCTTTTTTAAAATACTCTTTTCCATTACGGTTTGTCATAGGACATTGAATACAGTAGGACTCTGTTGTTTATCCATCCTATATATAAAAGCTTACATCTGCTAACCCCAACTTCCCACTCCATTCCTCCTCCGACCCCCTCCCCCTTGGCAACCACCTGTCTGTTCTCTATATCTGTGAGTCTGTTTCTGTTTCATAGATAAGTTCATTTGTGTCATATTTTAGATTCCACATATAAGCGACATCATATGGTATTTGTTTTTCTCTATCTGACTTACTTCACTTAGTATGATAAGGAAAGTATTTTTAAATTAAGGTATATACATTGTTTTTTTAGTTATAATGCTATTGCACACTTAGATTACAGTATAGTACAACTTTGATATGCACTGGGAAAATCAAAAAATTTGTGTGACTCTCTTTATTGCAATCTTGGCTTTATGGTGGTGATCTGGATCCGAACCTGCAAACATCTCCAAGGTCTGCCTATAAAAAAGAAAAGGAGGGAGAGAAACAAAAGCAGCAAAGTGTCATCAGTGTGTGACCTCAGGGACGGGTGTGCTGGTGCTCACCATGCTGTTCCATTCAGCTTTTTGGAAGGTCTGAAATGCTTTCACAATAAAAAGGGAGAAAGGGAGAAGAGGAGAGGAAGGCAGAGTTGGTAAGTCTGGTCTCTCAGGGTCCCTCCAGGTTTTGGAGTCGGGGACCCCATGTTAGTTTGCTAGGGATACCAGGACCAAGTGCCACAGACCGGGTGGCAACACACATTCATTCTCCCAGTTCCGAAGGCTGGAGGTGCAACAGTCAGCAGGGCTGGTTTCTTCTGAGGCCTCTCTCCATGGCTCGCAGATGGCCCTTCCTCTGGGCATGCGCCCCAGGGCTCTGTGTATCTCTCCTCCTAGAAGGACACCAGTCACATTGGATAAGGGCCACCCTAAGGGCCTCCTGTTAACTTCATCTCCAAACACAGTCACATTCATATGTTGAAGTTAGGGCTTCAACGTATGAATTCTGGGGGGACACAATTCTGCCTAGAACATTCCCTAAGTGCTACTGAGTCCAAGCTCGTACTGCTCACTGCACGACAGGCCAATAAATCAAGAGGCATGGGCTTCCCTGGTGGCACAGTGGTTGAGAGTCCGCCTGCCGATGCAGGGGACACGGGTTCGTGCCCCGGTCCGGGAAGATCCCACATGCCGCGGAGCAGCTGGGCCCGTGAGCCATGGCCGCTGAGCCTGCACATCCAGAGCCTGTGCTCCGCAACGGGAGAGGCCACAACAGTGAGAGGCCCGCGTACCAAAAAAAAAAAAAAAAAGGCAAGTTGTTGGGGCAAGGAATAGTGACTTTATTCAGAAAGCCAGCTGACCGAGAAGATGGTGGACTAGTGCCCCAAAGAACCATCTTACCCAACATAGAATTCAGGCTTCTTTTGTTCTAAAGCAGTGAGGGCGGGTGTTTGGTTGTTGTAGACTTCGTGTTGTCAGAATCCTTTGTTCTTGCAGCTGTCCAGGTAGGTCAGGTCATGATGTTCCCGGAACCCTCCAACAAGACAAATGTTATTCTCTGTTCTGCAACTTTTTTTTTTTTTTTTTTTTGCGGTA
This sequence comes from Monodon monoceros, assembly GCF_005190385.1. NCBI lineage: Eukaryota > Metazoa > Chordata > Mammalia > Artiodactyla > Monodontidae > Monodon > Monodon monoceros. The sequence continues at coordinate 88,576,540 of NW_021703783.1, forward strand.
CTGTTGTGGCCTCTCCCGTTGCGGGAGCACAGGCTCCGGACGCGCAGGCTCAGCGGCCATGGCTTACGGGCCCAGCCGCTCCGCGGCATGTGGGATCTTCCCGGACTGGGGCACGAACCCGTGTCCCCTGCATCGGCAGGCGGACTCTCAACCACTGCGCCACCAGGGAAGTCCTGTTCTGCAAATTTTATCTCTATATGCATGGAAAAGTGTTAGCCCTTTGAAGGTCAGAGCCCTCAGAATGGGCTATCCTGTGTATTTCAGGCTATAGGCAACATTCTTAACTTGTAGCAAAAGCAATAGAATACAAAGGTTCAAGTAAAAGAAACAGAACCAATGTGGAGTTAGGTTCCTTCTTTCCTATTGCATAAGGCTACCTTGAACTTCACCCCATACTCCACAGGGGCACATATCAGCCTTGTCAGCCAATTCTGCTTCCCCTTCTCGCAGAGGCCGAGGCTGAGCTCCGGGCGGGAGGAGGGAGGGAGGAGAGCTCTTCCTCCCCCTTGAACACAGCACCAAGCTTCTCCTCCATTCCTTATTGCCTCCTCCACCACCCCACTGCATCCCTGCACAACACATGCACACACCGCACATGCACACAGCACATGCACACACTTACACATACCTACAGCCAGCTGCCCAGCCAACTGCTCAGGGCAAAGTCACATACTGATGTACTGGGGGTGAGGGCTGCCAAGTGACCTGTGAGAAGGCTCCTCCCTACCCTGGGTGCAGCATCACAGGCCTCTTCCTGGAGCCCCAGAATCCTTTCTCCTTTCCTGAGGGGGTGGACCCCGGACCCCTAGCTGCCTTCGCTCACAGGACCCCGAGGTGGTCCTTCCCCCAGGCTGTCACTCAAACAAATGAAAACAACCCCCCCTCCCTCTGCTTCAATAATAAAAGTCATATTTACTATAGAAAATGTGGGAAATATTCAAAGTTTTAAAAAGCAATAACTTACTTTTACCTATAATTAGGTAAAAGATTCTAGAGGCCTTAAAAATATGTTTATGCTTTGACCCAGTAATTCTGCTCTCAGGTTTCTATGGAAACCCATAGTCAAAAATGCAGGAAACACTTTTTCAAAAAACTTTCTTTTGCTGAAGTACAGTTGATGTACAATGTTGTGTTAGTTTCAGGTATACAGCAAAGTGATTCAGTTATACTTATATACATATATATTCTTTCTCAGGTTCTTTTCCATTATAGGTTATTACAGGATGTTGAATATAGTTCCCTGTGCTAGACAGTAGGTCCTTGTTGTTTATCTACTTTATATAAGGAAACACTTTTTGCCTGAAGATGTGCCTTTTGTTGTTATTCACAATGATGTGTAACCCAGTGTGTGCCTCCCTGGTGCCCCAACTTCTTGAATTATGTAGAAACACCCTGTTTTTTAATTTTCAAATACAAAGTCCCCAGCCCCCCCCCACAAGGCACCTCTTGTTGGGGGAGCTCACAGTCCCCCAGGCCACCCCCCTTTGCCCGCATTTCTTGCTTCTGAAGCCTCCATCTCTTCTCAGGGAACCCAGTTTTTCATTCCTGCAAAGATCGCTGCCTGAGACTTTTGTGAACTGCAGATTTTGACTGAGGGTCTGGGGTGGTGGAGGAGAATTACAGGGCACGCAGCAAAGGCAGCACCTTAAAGTTGAATATTTGCTACCTCTGTCCACGAGCCCAGTGGCCATTCACCACTTTCTCACCCTAAGCCTCAGTGTAGCAGCTGGGCTGTATCCTGACTTCCGTGGGCTGACTTTCCAGCTTCCGCTGAAGGACCCTGTCTCAGAAGCCCCTCCCCCTTCACCCTTTCTCTTTCTGTTTCACCTTCTCCTTTCAGACCTTGTGGGGTGGGTGCGAGGCAGCAAAGCGTGTTCCAAAATCAAAAAGGCAAATCTCTGATGTGAATTATGCCCCTCCCCTGCTATATGAAACCCACTGAGGTTATTTTTGTTTGTTTGTTTTAAATACTCATCTTCCCCTTTTGATAGAAAAAAAGGAAAAGAAAAGAAAAAGCAACCCAAAGGTTAAACATAGGGGCTGGCCACTTAGGTATATTATATGTTGAATGAATATATATGTCCACTTAGTGGATTTTTGTGCAGCCTTTGAAATGATGCTTACAAGGGGCTTGTGATATTTGAGGAAAACGGTTAAGTAAAAGGGGGAAAAAAGGCACAAAATAGACATGATCACAACATATAGAATTTGCAAAGAAAAAGGCTGTAAAGAAAGACACCTATTTTTTAAGCTGTGCTGTTTCTTACATATCATATTGTATACTTACTCCTTTGTGAGTATGACACACTTTTTCATTTGTTCAATTAAAAAAATGCTAGCATATTAACACTGATTGTCTGCAAGTGTGAGATTACAGATTTCACTGTTGCAAATAGCCATGCAGTACTTTCATAACTGGTGGGTAAATCAGATTATTTTAAAAATTTATCTAAGCTTCAAGGATGATAATAGACCATGGAATGTCATTAAGTGAAGGGAGCTTATCTTGTCCCTCAGGTATTTTTGTTGTTGTTAATTTCTTTCTCTTTAATTAATTAATTAATTTTTGGCTGCATTGGGTCTTCGTTGCCGCACGCTGTCTTTCTCTGGTTGCGGTGAGCGGGGGCTACTGTTCATTGAGGTGCACATGCTTCTCATTGCTGTGGCTTCTCTTGTTGCAGAGCGTGGGCTCTAGGCACGTGGGCTTCAGTAGTTGTGGCTCGCGGGTTCTAGAGCGCAGGCTCAGTAGTTGTGGTGCACGGGCTTAGTTGCTCCACGGCATGTGGGCTCTTCCCCCGACCAGGAATCAAACCCGTGTCCCCTGCATTGGCAGGTGAATTCTTAACCACTGGCCACCAGGTAAGTCCCTGTCCCTCAGTTTTTAGATGGGGAAACTGAAGTCTCAGAGAGACAACCAAGTATTTATTGAATCAGGCAGAAGGAAATCGCTGATCACTCGGCTGGGCCAACCACCTTCGAGGCGCTGCAGCAGTTCCCACACTGCTGAGCAGTGAGTGGCGGTGTCACTCGCTCCAGGTCATTTGTTAAGGTACCCTGTGAACGTCTGCCATTCCAGAGCTCATGTAAGCCTCCCAACAGCCCTGCACGGTTGGCCCTGGTGTTAAACTGCTGTCGGCTCTCAGAAAAGTGAGGAGTTGGGGAGGACTCGGCGGTCAAGGCCGGCACGCTGTCCCCTTCCTGAGGACTGCTTGGGCGCCAGCGCACGTGGCCGGGCTCTGCCTGCCCTGCTGAGTAATCATTTCCCAGCAGGTACAGCTGAGTCACGGTCCCCTGCGGCTTTTCGCTGAGTCACGGTCCCGAGATGTTTTCGCTGAGTCACGGTTCCAGCTGCTCCCGGTTTAATCTCTCTGGGCAAAATCCCCGCTGCCGGGCGGGCGGAGGCGGTGACTCCTTGGATCCTGCACGTCCCCACGGACAGCGGAGTCCAGCAAGGCGAGCCCTCCTCTCTTCCTCCCTTCCCCTCCTCCCCAGCCTGCTGTCCTCGCCTCATCCCTGTTTTAGGGAACTAACATTTCTTGGCGGCCAGGCGCAGTGCTGGAGGCTTCACACTGCAGATTGCAGAGTCCAGTGGGGTGGGCGTGATGATCCTCTTTAGGAGATGGGGATCTAGTCAAAGGCAGGGTCGTCTGGGAAACAGCCAGTCCGGAGCATCCCCAAACGACAAAGTCATGAAACAGAGGCTGCAGAGGGCAAAGAAGCAGGACGACTAAATGCAGTGCAGCATCTGGGTTAGAACCTGGACTGAGGGAAAGGGCTATAAAGGACCTTTGAGGGCAATTGGTGAGATTTGCATATAGGCTTTATATAATGATTTGTATAAAAGTCAAATTTCCTGATGTTTATACTTGTACTGCAGGTTACGAGAGACAGTCTTCCAGATATAATACATACTAAATTAGCCAGGAAAAATTTATTTTAAATAAATATATATTATATGGGGACTTCCCTGGCAGTCCAATGGTTAAGATTCTGCAGTCCCAACGCAGGGGACATGGGTTCCATCCCTGGTCAAGGAACTAAGATCCTGCACACCGCGTAGCGTGGCCAAATAAAATTTAAAAAATTTTAATTAAAAAATAATGAATAAATATATATTATATGAAAAGAGTATGTATATATATAAAAAAATCAAGAGAGAGACAGGATGAATGATAAAACAAATGTGACCAAATGCTAACCCAACAACTGGTGAATCTAGGTGAAAACACAGGAATTCTCTGTATTATTCCTGCAACTTCTGCATATTTGGAATTATTTCAAAGATTACTTTTTTGATTAAAAAATAAAGATGAGGACTCTGACATTCAAAACTCCCAACTGAGAGCAAGGTTTGTCAGATGTTAGTGACCCCACCCTACTCAGAACCATCCAGAGACTTCTAGATAGGAAGAAGGCTCTGGGGGATCCTGAAAGGGGAACTGGATGCCCCTTTCTGACCAAACAACACCTAACACTCATTACAGGCTTCCTGTGCCAGGCCTGGCTCTGAGCTTCCCACAGATATTAAACTGATTTAATCCTCACCACATCCCCTTGAGCTGATGCAATTATGTCTCCTCGTTTTGTCAGACAAGGAAATAAAAGCTTAGTGGGGTTGAAGTATACACATGAGGTAAGTCATGAATCCCATATTTGACGGCAGTCCTTTTGCTTAGGGTTCATTGTTTTGACCAGTCTACACTGCCTACAAGTGCTGTGATCAGATTGAACCAGGTCCAACCAGGTCTTGGAGCCATAGTCAGGCTCCATATTGGCCAAGCTCTCCAGCCGTCTAAGCTCCCAAACACTGGACTGCTGCCTGGTCTCGCCATAGGTCTTCAGCCCCTGGACCTGTGCTAATGGAGGCTAGGCAGTGTTCTAGAAAGGTACTGGTCCTTCTCCATCCCTCATTGCCTTAGGCCCAGCTCAGTGTTGTAGAACTTCAGCATGCTTTAGAGCCAGACACAACTGGCCTCAAGTCCTAGGTGAGCTGTGTGACCATCGGCAGGAGATTTAACCCTGCTAAGCTTCATTCATTTAATACATACTGATTTCTTGCCTTGTGCCAGGCTCTGGGCATAGAAGCGACACGGTCCTTACTGTCTTCAAGGAGCTCACGGTCAGGATGGGGGCAACTGGGACACAGGGACCTCAGTGGGGGGACCCCATAAGGCGAAGGGGAGAACATCAGCAAAGTCTGGGCTGAGTTACAGCTTTATGGAGATGTAACTGACATGCAATAAACTCTACATATTTAAAGTATGCAAACTGATGAATTTTGACATATGTATACCATGAATGTATACCATCTCCACAATCAAGATAATGAGCTTATCCATCATTCCCAAAAGTTTCCTCATGGTCCTTCGTAATCCCCCCCTCCAATGAGATAACCACTGATCTGATTATATTAGTTTGCATTTCCTGAAACTTTATATAGTTCTATATACATTTCATATATAATTTATATAAATGGAATTATACAGTAAGTACTCTTTTGCGGGGGGCCTGGCTTCTTTTACTCAGCATAATCATTTTGAAACTCATTCATGTTGTGCGGGTCAATGGTTCATCCCATTTCATTGCTGAGTAACCAGAGTATGTTCATAGCACAATTTGTTTATCCATTCACCTGTTGATGGGTTGTTTCCAGTTTGAGACTTTTGCAAATAAAGCCACTGTGATCATTCATGTACAAGTGTGAACATATGCTTTCATTTCTTGTAGGCAAATTTGTACCTAGGAGTGGAATCACTGGGGTGTACGGTAGGTGTATGTTTAGCCTCTTAAGAAGTTGCCAGACCGTTTTCCAAAGTGGCTGTACTGTAGGGGAGTAAAAAACCTTTTTCCTCTACCCTCCTAGGTTCCCAGCTGGGGGCCCTGGAAATTAAGCCGATGAAAGATAAATTAGGGACTTCCCTGGTGGCGCAGTGGTTAAGACTCCGAGCTCCTAATGCAGGGGGCCCGGGTTCGATCGTTAGTCAGGGAACTAGATCCCACATGCATGCCACAGCTAAGAGTTCGCATGCTACAACTAAGGAGTCACGTGCTGCAACTAAGGAGCTGGCGAGCCGCAACTAAGACCCGGTGCAACCAAATTAATTAATTAATTAATTTAAAAAAAGATAAATTAATAAGAGAGAAGCAGAGTGTATTAACCCACACAGCGTACATCCACATGGGAGGTCACAGTGCTGAGTAACTCAAAAGAGTGCTCAGAACTGGGGCTTATGTAGCATCTTAGAATAAATGTGTAGACAGGTGACAAGAAAAAGGAAAAAGAGTTTAGGCTTTGGGGGGCAGCAAGCTGGGGGAGGGTAAATATATAGGGGAAACTAATGGAAGATAAGGGTTAATCTGGTAAGGTGTGTTATGCCGATTCCTCTGAGTGCCATCCCTGGCTAAGAGTCTGGAGTTGTCCAAGCCTGCTTTGAAGCAAGTAAGGGGGAAAGCAGAGAATGGTTTGCTGGCATTTGCTCTTTCTCAGTTGTCTTCAGCTCAAAATAACCCTCAGACCAAAGTGGTAGTTTGGGGGGTGTCACACTCTGACCTCCTGTGAGTACCATTTTACGTTCCCACCAGCAGTAAATGAGTGTTCTCGTTGCTCTGCATTCCCAGCAGCAGGAAGAACCAGCTTTTAATTTTAGCCATTAGGATAGGTGTGTAGTGATGTCTCATACCAGTTTTAATTTGCATTTCCCTAACGACCTATGAACTTGAATATCTTTTCATGTGTTTAGTTAGCATTCACATATCTTCTCTGGTAAATTGTCTGTTCAGACTTTTTACCTGTTTTTAAAAATTCACTTATTTGCCTTCTTATTATTGAATCATATCGGTTCTTTACATATTCTACAGACAAGTCCTTTGTTGGATATATTTTTGCAAATATTTTCTTCTAGTCTCTGACGCCTCTTTTCTTGGTCACAGTGTCTTTGAAGGGGCAAAAATCTTAACTTTTAATGAAGTCCCATTGGTTGTTTTTTTTCTTTAATATTTTGTGCTTTTGCTTTTGGTTTTTTTTGGTTGTATTTGAGAAATCTTTGCCAAATCTAAGGTCAGTAAGATTTTCCTTTATGATTTATTCTATATGTTTTATAGGTTTAGCTATTTCATGGAGGCCTATAATCTGTTTCTGGGCTGAGTCTTGAACGGTGACCAGCCCAGCAAAGGGACAGGAGAGAGCATTCTAGGCAAGAGGGACCAGAGGCGTGCGAGCCTTGGTAGTTCAGGGGGAGGTAGGTATTCCTGAGACTGGCACACAGGGTGTGACGGAGCAAGAAGGGTGGGATCCCTCCCACTGGAGACGTGGCCGAGGGCTCGGAGTGCCAGGCTAAAGAGTTTGCACTTTATCTCAAGGGCCATGTGGAGCTAGCCATGCGTACTGACCAGAGGAGTGGTGCCAGCACTTCAGTTGCCTTGTCAGCAAAATCAGGGGCAGGAGAAGGAATACAGGAGATAAGGAACGAAAAGGTGTTCCATCAGAGCCAGGGCGCCCCGCTTCTCCTGCATTTTTCCTGCATTCATCCTGGGTGGATGAGGGCACCCAGCCCTCCCAGGAAGGTCATGATAAGCAACTCCTATCAAATGCTAACATTGGGGCTTTCCTGGTTGGCGCAGACGTTGAGAGTCCGCCTGCTGATGCAGGGGACACGGGTTCGTGCCGCGGTCCGGGAGGATCCCACATGCCACGGAGCAGCTGGGCCCGTGAGCCGTGGCCGCTGAGCCTGCGCGTCCGGAGCCTGTGCTCCGCAACGGGAGAGGCCACAACAGGGAGAGGCCCGCGTACCGCAAAAAAAAAAAAAAAAAAGCTAACATTTCCTGGTGACCGTCTTACTGTTTTGGGGAGCTCTTTTTTTTTCCTCTCTCTTTTTTACTTTATTTTTATTTGTGTTAAGGTACAGTTAATTTACAACGTTGTGTTAGTTTCAAGTGGACAAAGTGATTCAGTTATACACATATAACATGGGGAGCTCTTTTATTAGGAATGTTCATCTTTTGTCTGTTACACGTGGAGCAAACGTTTTTCTCCCATTCTCCTGGTGGGGTTTCAACCTTCTTTATGAGGTCTCTCACAACCCTGAAAGATTCAGCGTTTTACAGTCCAGACTGAGGATGGTTTTCACGACTTGGGCTCGTCTGCCTTCCGGAGAGGAAGGCTGTGGTCCATTTAGGCTGCACATCACTACTGCGCTCCCCATGCCACCCCCGCCCCACACCCGCTGGGTCAAGGTCTGTGTGGGGCATGGGTGCGGTCAGGACACCCTGAGTGACCCTGTTTACCCAGGCGGGGGTCCACCGATTCCCCTGGAATACCGGTCCAGCTGAAGCTAGAGGCCACCCACCCCCCCAACCCCGTGTTCCCCCAGCCTCAGCGGGGGCCTTGCCTCTGTTTTTCACTTTGGAGCCTCGGGAGCTGCAGCGCCGACCCCTCCCTGCGGTCCAAACCACTTCTGTTTTCCAGGCAGGCGGGCGGGCGGCGCCTTCGGAATGCTGAGTCTCCGTTTCCACCTTGCCCTCGCGCCAGCTGCGTTTCTGCTGTGTCATGGTTGGGAGGGGGGACTGGCGGAGACAGGAAAGGCAGATTTTGCTGAGTCACCAGCTGCTTCCTCAGCCTCCAACGGGGTGCTTGGTGAAAGGGCAGCTTTCACAGCTGGCAGGAGGAAGTGAAACTTCCAGAAAAGGGTAGAAGCTTCCCACTCAAGTGTTTGCACAGCGTTGGCAAAGCCCTGTCCCATACATCTCAAAATGGATTTGTCCAAGACTGAGCTGCTGAGGTCCCCCACTGCGGTAAACTGACAATTCCATCCTCCCACTTGGCTGAACCAAAATCTTTGGAGTTATCCTTGACTTCTCCTCTTTCTCACATCCCATTTCCTGTTCTTCGGACATTCTTAGTAGCGCTGCCTTTAAAATATGAATGTCCTAGGCCACTTCTCTCCCCGTCTTTTCCAAGCCACCATCATCTCTCCCTGGATTTGTGCAGTAGATAACCTTCTGCCCATGTCCTGTGTCACCCATAGCAACCAGTGATTGATCCCAGGAAACCCCAAGTGAGACCCCAGCACTCCTCCCCTCCAAGCCCTGCAGTCTCCCCTACTCGCAGAAGGTCCTTGCAACGGCCTGCAGGCCCTACAGGCTCTGTTCGCATCTCTTCTGCTCCCATCTCTGCTGCAGCCACACTGGCCTCCATGCTGCTGCCTGTCCCTGCCGGGTCTGTGCCACCAGGGGCCTCGGCTGTGCCTTTTCCCTGCGGCCCCAAAACAACGTCCCACCCCCGACATCTCCCAGCCTGTATGGCCCACCCTGACCTGACTGTGATTTAGCACCACGATTGCTGAGTCCTTCTCACACTTCATGTCTCTCTGACTTCTCCTGCCAGGTCTCTTCTGCCTCCAGCCTGGGAAAGTTCTCTACTTTTAAGGGCTCCTGTGACTAGACTGGGCCCACCCAGAGACTAGAGGGTGATCTCCCTACTTTGAGGTCTGTAACCTTAATTACATCTGCAAAGTATGACCCTATTCGATGGTAATAGAACATATTCACAGGTTGCAGGGATTAGGCAAGGACATCTTTCGTGGGACCATGATTCTGCCCACCACAGATAAACGCCCACCTCCTGGGTTTGGGGAGGATGAAACGTGGCCATGCTTGGGAGAATGCTTGGCTCAGAGCAGACCCCAGTGTTTCTTTCCGATTTCCACTCACATTTGTCTCTGGTGCCCCCTGCCCCCTTTCTGGATCATTTCCCCAGGCCCAGACTTCATTAGGACCCTGAGCACCCACATTCTGTCACGGTGGGCTTCTAGCCTCTTCAGCTTCGTACCTCCAGCACACATACAAAACTGGCCTGTTTCAGCTGCTCAAGCATTTGACTCTGAAAGGAAATCCCAGAGAGAGGGTGGTGGGTTCTCTGATGCAATAAAGCTGTAACGCTGGGAAATGGCAGGAAGGGTCTCTCTATCCATCCCTGTCCTGCTTCCCGAAGCTGTCGTGGCAGATACCACAAACACAGTGGTTTGAAACAACACAGATAGATTCTCTGGAGTTCCGGAGGTCAGAAGTCCTGAAATGGGTGGGCAAGGCTGCATTCCTTCTGGAGTTCTAGGGTAGAATCTACTTCCTCGCCTTTTCTAGCTTTTGGAGTGTGCCTGCTTTCCTTGGCTCGTGGCCCCTAACTCCATCTTCAAAGTTAGCAGCACAGCATCTTCCAATCTCTCTGTGTCCTGCTTCCCTTATCACATCACCTTCTGTACCTGTAACCCTCCAGCCTCCCTCTTATAAGGACTTTTCTGATCACATTAGGCCCATGAGGATAATATAGGATAGTCTCTCCATTTTAAGATCCTTAATTTAATCCCATCTGCAAAAACCGTTTTGCCATGTAAGGTAACATATGCGGGGGTTCTGGGATTAGGATGTGAACCTCAGCCTACCACAGGAGGAGAAAGAATACCATTCACATCGTTCCAGTTGCTTGAGGACAGGGAAGGGGTAAGTCAGGAAGCTGAATCAGCACGGAGAAGGGCCACAAGCTCAACACTGGGACAGACGAGACACTAGATCAACTCTTACCCGGCCTCCTTTGCCCTGGGGTCGTCTGGGACGGAGGGGTGGTCTCTTCTTACCAAGTCAGGGGCTCCCAGGGAAGAAGCTGGAATGAGTAGCAAACCCGGACTGGGAGCCAGGAAGTCTGGGTCACTGAAGGCTCTGTGTCCTACGGGGCACAGCCTGGGGAAGTCACTCCCCTCTTGGGCCCTCTGCTCTCCCATGTTAAGTACGAAGATGTCAGATCACACGAGCTTTACCTTCTGGGGTTTCTGAACAGACAGGCTGATGGGAAGCATTCAGACCTTCACACGCTTATCCTCTAAACTCCTGGAGGACAGACTAGCCCCCCTGTAAGAAGGCATGTGGTGTGGGGGTCAGGAGTATGGGCTGTGGCTTCAAAGTGCCATGGTTTGAATCCTGGCTCTGTTATCACTAGCTGTGTGACTTGGGAAAACTACTTAACCTCTCTGTGCCTTCGTATTTACATGGACAAAACGCAGATGAAAATGACAGAGCTGTTGCCAGGATTAAATGCAATCTTGCACGTAAAGGTTCTACACATAGTAAGTGTTCAATAAAGTTTGGCTCAGATGGCAATTCGTAATTGTAGCCTGATTCCAGCCCTCCCTGGAAGCCTAGCAATATTATCATGTTTACCAGAAAGAGATCTTGTGGTAACTATTTAGTTATTCATTCATTCATTCAATGTTGTCTGCTACTTGCCAGGCATGGCTCCAGTCTCTGGAGATTTCACAAAACAAAGCAAAGCCCCTGCCCTCCCGGAGCTTACATTCTAATGGGGGCAACTGTTTCTAACAGTTCTTGCAACTCTTTTTTGAAATCTTTTAGCAGCTCCAGTTCTAGGTCTGACCTCTGTGAATCTTGTGAACCAGTAAATGCCACCCTCTGTAGAATGAGCCTTTCAAGGACAACCTCGGAGATGACTTCTGGGCTGTAGTGGGATAACCATGTTCCTTCGGGTGGTCTCCCCCTCCACTGTATTCTGGGAGATGACACTGCACCCTAAATTTTGAAATCTTTGTGCCACACTGCTTGAGTTCAAACCCTTAACCTCTCTGCCTCAGCTTCCTCATTTGTAAAACGGGGACAATAACAGTACCAACCTTATGGAGGTGTTATGAGGATTTAATCAGTTAATACATGCGTTCAGTACAGAGTCTGGCGCACAGTAAGTGCTCAGTGAACATTAGCTGTTAGTATTGCTATCACTGTTCATTGAAGCAGAAGGTGGGTATATAATTTATACCAAGAGCTGAACTCCTTGGCGTATAGCCCTTCTATCTAGGAGGCTCAGCAACCCCCGGGTCACTGGATTGATTTGGTGACTGAAATTCAGGTCAGTGACCCTGGAAGAGTGTGGATCATGGGCCAGAGCTCTGACTTTGGACTGGATGGACACACTGACCTCCCATACCTGCCTGGTTCTTCCAGACTTCCTCCAAGCATTGGAGACTCCTATAGGGGTACAGCTGGGAAGGAATGCCTCAGCCACCGTAGTCCCCCAGTTGGGGAATCCGTGCTTGACGGGCGGTCCTCAAGCCTGTACTCACATTCCTTCAGAAATGGGGCACTTGCTACCCTGTTTACAAACAACATCCTTGTAATGAGCCAAAATTACCTTTTTTGTTTGTTTTGTTTAATCTAGAATCCAGTATTGCAGCATTGGGAAGGGGCTTTAGGAATCATCCTCGCTGTTTGTTTTGTCATCTGGGCTCACCCAGTGACATACTTATCCCCAGTCCTAAGGGATCAATCGCCTGCATAATTCATTCCATAGTGGATCAGAGAGCCAGCTCCGTTCCAGGCCTGGTGCGGGCACTGAGGATGAGATGAATCAGACCTGATGAGTCCTGGAAGAGCGCCCTACGCAGGTAAGCAGGGAGGTGGTCTGGATGACCAGCATTGCTGTCCAGTTGGGTACCAAGTGCTAAGAAGGCCTAGAGGAGGCAGGCAGCGACCTGGACTCACCCTGGGGCTTGGGTCCCGTCTTCCTGCTTTATGTGTGACCTTGGGCATGCCACTTCATTCCCCAGCCTCAGTTTCACTGTCTGTAAAATGGTAGTGATCTACCCCACAGGGTAACTGGAGGGATGAACCATGAAAACAGTGCGGTCTCTAGCACGTAGTAGGTTCTCAAGAAAAAAAAAAAGGCCCTAAGTGGACATTTAAAGGGTGTATGAGGAGGCAGACTGCCAGCTGAGGGACCCGGGAGGAGGTGATACTTAGGGAGCAGGCTGGGGAGGGGAAGCGGGGAACTGCAGGCAGGCTCTGGGGTCGGAGAGTCCCTGACGTTGCCACCCCCCAACACACACCTCCTGCTCTGAGAAGCGCTGCCTCCCAGCCCTCTGGAACCATTCAGATCCCTGGAGCGTTCAAGTCCCATCACTGGGTGGGAGGCTCTGGAAGTGGCAGGATCGCACAGCTGCTCAGATTTCCAGAAGTTGTTGGTTTTTTTTTTTTTTTCTTTTCACGTCCTGTTTTAAATAGCTTTGTTTTCCAAGGGTCATATGACCGCGCCTACTCCACCCCCGCAGGCCAGGGGCGGGCGGGGCGCCGGCCCTCGCGGGTGTTGCAATGTCGGGCCAGTAAGTGTGGATCGGCTGTCTGGCGGCGGCCACGTGACCCGCCCCGGGGATAAATAGACGGCGCGGTCTGGGCTTTGCACAGTCGCCCTCCCGCCTCCAAGAACCCGTCCCGAGACGTCGGAGCCAGCACCGGACCCCGCACCAGCACCACCGCAGGATGGAGCGCCCGCAGCCCGACAGGCAAGCGCGGGGCGAGGGACCGGCCTCTCCCGGGAGGGGCGGCCCCTGCCCGTGCCCCTGCCCCTGCCCCTGCCCCTGCGCCTGTCCTCCTGCCGAGCTGCCGAGACTCAGCAGGGAAGCAGGAAGCGACCTCGCTGGGCGGCCGGTCTCTTGGGCTTTGGTATAAGGAGGAGCGGGGTTCCAGTCCCGCCCGGTGGGGTAGTCGGAGCGATGAAAGATGAATTACATGCCTGACTCCGGGTGGGTGACCCGATGGGAGTGTTGCCGTGGGATCCAACTTTGTTTTTGGCTTTGGACTTGTGTGTGCTTGGAGGTGGCCGTGTGCTGAATCCGAGATCCTGGGGGCTGTCCAAGGCTGGTTGTGAGTGCCTGCTTTTCTCACTAGAGCCCCCTCTTGGCCGCATCCACCTCTCACTACCTGTTGAATGCAGGAGCAGGACATCACCGTGGCTTCTGTGTCCCCATTTACTGATGAGAATGGCACAGCTGGGGGAGGCAGCAAGGCCAAGGTTCCCTGGCTAGCTGGGATGTGAACCTTGGTTTGTCCCCCTCCAAGTCTGGCTCCTTTCCTTCTCCCAAGAATTTGATCAGCACATACAGAAGAGGGGATGATGTTTCTGGAAGAGGTGTGGGAGAGAAAGGAGAAATGACCCTTTTCTCGGGAGGCGGATGCAGACATACGGCAGAAATACTCGCCGAAAGGGACTTTTTCTTGAGTAAAGCTGAATTTACTTAGCCTTTTTAACTCAAACACTTCTGTGATGAGCAAAATATTATAAGGGGTCATGAGATTTGTATCTGAGCTCAACAAAGTTAATGAATTAAATCTTGGGTCTAAAAGCCAATCAAAGCACTTACAAAGTTGAATGTGAACGTGCATCCTGCCAGCTGCTGCTTCTCCCTGGGTTGTGCTGCTGCCTCCTCTCCTCCACTGAGAATAACTGGTACCAGGACTTCCCTCTTGGTTTGGGGGGGGGACCGTGTTACATAGTATCTTAATGACTGAAAAGTGTGGATGGGGCTGCATCTTAAGGCAGCTGGGAACATGGCTGTTTATTAAGTGGGAGGCTGGATTTCTGCAGAGAAGCCTGATAAAAGCTGAAATCTCTTTAAGTCTTGCCGACAGGCAGGGGTACCCTCAGAAGCTCAACGTTGGGAAGAACTCTGCTCAGAGCCCCCCACCTTGTTCACGTCCCTCCCTTTCTCTGTAGTATGCCCCAGGATTTGTCAGAGGCCCTGAAGGAGGCCACCAAGGAGGTGCACACCCTGGCGGAGAACGCCCAGTTCATGAAGAACTTTCAGAAGGGCGAGGTGACCCGAGAAGGCTTTAAGGTATGTGGCCTGGTGGTACCAGCCCTGGCAGAGGGAATGTTGGGTGTGGGTGCTCCCAAGGCTCAGGGCAGTGGTTTAAGTGGGGGTGGGGACCAGGGATGCTGAGGGGCCAGATGGGCATGTTCAAGGGAATCTTTTTACAGATCGTGACTTTGAGGCTCAGAGAGGGGAGGTGACTTACCCAAGGTCACACAGCAGATTCACAGCCTGCTATGTGGTGTTGTGGAGGGGCTGGGGCAGTACTACCATCAGCTGACCACCTAGGCTCTGCTTGGCATTTTACTTAATTTCTAATTAGTGCCTCAGTCTTGATAAGGAAGATGAGGAAGGGAAGGCTCAGAGAGACTAAGTAATTACCAGAAGGTCACACAGCCAGTAGGTAAATGGGGAAGGCCAAAATGGAACCAAGGCTGGTTTCATTTCAGAGCTTATGCTTCTGATCTAGTTCTCTTCTGCCTCTGAAGGCAAGGGGGAATGTGGGTTCGAGCCCGAGCACATCCATTTCCTAATAGTAAGACTAAGGACACCTCATCCATCCTCCCTAAGGTACCTTTTTCTCATCCATGAAATGAGATTTTTCAACAGCAGGGTTTTCTTTTCTTCTTCATTTTTTTTGTCTGTGCTGCATGGCATGCGGGATCTTAGTTCCCCGACCAGGGATCGAACCTGTGCCCCCTGCAGTGGAAGCTCAGAGTCCTAACCGCTGGATTGCCAGGGAATTCCCTGCAGGGTTTTCTTAAGTGCCCGTTGTATGTGAGGCACAGGTTTTGCTATTTCCCAGTACAACTGTGAAATTCATACAAATAGAAGGAAAGCATGTGGCAAAGAACCAGGCAGGTGCTGGGTGTGAGGAAAGGCTCGTTCCGGTTGAGCTGTGGGGCTGGGTAGCTGTAGCCCTCCACTCCTGACACCCCTGCCTTTTGCTTTCGGGAGCTCTCCCATTTCCAACATGAGAGGTGCTTCAGTGAAGGGAGATTTAAGGTGCAGCTCTAACGGGTTGGGGCCCTGGGCTATGCCCTTGCTCCCTTGTCCTCCCCCGCCCCCCGCAAAAAAAAAAAGCTGACATACAGTTGCTGAAATGAGGCTGGGGCAGAGGCAGTGGGGACGTGGCTGCTGGAGTATCCCAACCCCAGCCACTGTAGACTTTGGGTCTTTCTTCTCAGCCACTGAGTTCAAAGGCAGCACAAAGGTCCGCGAGAGGACCCAGTGCTCACTCGGATTATGCTGATGGAGGTAGCATTTTTTTATCAGCATGGCCTCTGACTCAAGGGCTAAGTGTCCGGCTGCACCTAGTGCTTTACCTGTGTCATCCTGCTGGACCTGCACACCAGCCCATTACTGTGTGGTTGGATTACTCCTCTTTGCAGGGAAGGGAACCGAGGCTTGACTTGTGCAGAGCCACTCAGACCTCACATCGCCCAGAGAGGGCGAGTGGCTTATCCATGGTCACACAGCTGAGGACTGGCTGAGCCGGGTTAGAACCAGGCCGGTCAGAGTCGAAGGCCCAGGCTGTTCTGTACCAGGCTGCTTGGCTTTCTGCCCCGGTGAGAAATGGTGCTGCCGTGAACGTTTATGGCTCAGAAATCATCTGGAAACCTCCACCAGAGCATTTATCCTTTGTCCTCTTTCAAACTCAAACTAGAGAATTAATGTGTAACAGGAGTTCCCCGAACCGAGGAGCACTGGCCCTGTCCCCCAGCTCAGCTTCCAGAGGGGTCCTTTGGGGAGGAGAACCATGCCCTGTAGATGGTCATCGAGAGGTCAAAGGCCGGAGGTGCCTGGCATCTCCTATAAGTACTTTCATTCACGTACGTTTTCCAGAGCCAGGATGGCCCCCCTAGCCATGCCTGGGCTTGGCTGCATTTCCATTTCTTACTAGCTGTGTGACCTCCATGTCACATACTCTCTCTGGGCTTTAGTTTCCTTTTCTGTAAAATGGGCATAGCTATGCCTTTGTTGGATTTTTCCAAGGATGAAGTGAGGCTGCGTGTTTTATGCAGTGTGATAAAAGGGTTTTAGGCCCAGACAGCGCATGATCGAATTTCTCTCTTGTGACACTCCCTCTGGCTGCTGTGTGGAGGAGATCGGAGGGGCTGGCAGGAGGTGGGGGCCCGGCCCGGGGAGGTGACGAGGGTCCCTCTGAAGGCAGTAGTGTGAAGGGGCTGGATGGGGAGCTCTTATACTGACCTGCTCGCTCTGGTTTCAGCTGATAATGGCATCTCTGTACCACATCTATGTGGCCCTGGAGGAGGAGATCGAACACAACAAGGAGAACCCGGTCTACACTCCTCTCTACTTCCCGGAAGAGCTGCACCGAAGGGGCGCCCTCGAGCAGGACATGGCCTTCTGGTACGGGTCCCGCTGGCAGGAGGCCATCCCCTACACGCAGGCCACCAGGCGCTACGTGCAGCGACTCCAAGAGGTGGGGCGCGCCGAGCCTGAGCTGCTGGTGGCCCACACCTACACCCGCTACCTGGGTGACCTGTCCGGGGGCCAGGTCCTCAAGAAGATCGCTCAGAAGGCCCTGGACCTGCCCAGCTCCGGAGAGGGCCTGGCCTTCTTCACTTTCCCCAACATCGCCAGTGCCACCAAGTTCAAGCAGCTGTACCGCTCCCGTATGAACACTCTGGAGATGACCCCCGAGGTCAAGAAGAGGGTCCTCGCTGAGGCCAAGGCGGCCTTCCTTCTCAACATCCAGGTGAGGGTCTGGCCGCCCTGCGTGGCCGCCGTGTCCCCCAGCTGCTCCTCCAGGGACATTTCACGCAGAGCAGGGGAGGTGGGGGCCGAGGGTCACGGTTAGGGACAGGGGCTTGGGGGCCAGGGTCCCAGTTCTGCCACTTACTGGCTGCGTGATGTTGGACAGATCCCTTAATCGCTTTGTACCTCAGTTTCCTTGTCTGTAAAATGGGGAAATGACATTATCTCGTAAGAGTTGTGAGGTTTAAGTGAATTTAAATCAATCAGGTCCTAATAGCACGGCCTGGCATGGCATCACCTGTCTAATATTAGCTATGGTTATTGTGGGTTGCGAGCATCACCATTGTGGCACTCTGTGGCAGTCCTCTGTGACAACATACAAGTTGCCTGTAGCATTTGTGTGTAGCCAGGTTGGCACTGCAGGGGTTACGGGTGCTGTAGACGTGGCCTCCGCCTTCTGGGCCTCAGCCCAGCCAGGGAGGCTGGGTGTGTCTTTCTATAAGTGTCTCAAATATAGGGGAAGGTGAGCTTCAAGCGAGGCCTTTCCTTGAAGGATGACTTCTTGGGCAGGGCTGGGGGTGGGTGTGTTCCCAGGGCGGGTGAGGTTTCTTCTAATCCGGATGTTTGAGAATCCCATCACTCTCCCCGCACCTGGAGGCCCCATGGGGACTGGGGCTCCCAGCTTATGCTCTCCCTGGCTCTTTATTCCCAGCCTGGGACCCCAGAAGAGCCTGGTCCAAGCACTCCTTAATGGAGCAATGCCCCTTCCTTGCATTCCCCTAAAAAACACCATCATCACCCACAAAACCTGGTCAGTCCTCCAAGAAAATCTGTCTTTCAGAGAGGTGGTATAGAAAGAACGGGAGCTTTGGAGCCAGAGCCCCATGGGAGAGTTGGCTTGTGCTGCCTGACCTCTGGGATAGCCTCGGCCCCAGGCACTGAATCTCTGGAAGCTGCAGTTTTCTCATCTGTAAACCCTGGCTAATGAATACCATGGAGCACACTTAGCAGGGGCGAATCTCACCAAGAGAATGGAGTGCCTGCTAGGGTACCGCTCGTGACGTCAGTTGCAGAGGGATGCAACATAAGGGCGTGAGTGGCCACGGTGAACTCTGAATTCACGGTGGTTATTACTGGGGAGTATTTGGGGAGGAGCAGGCAGGCGGGTCAGATGGACTTGTGACATCTTATCTCTTAAGCTGGGTGAAAGGTCCATGGATGTTCAGTATCTTTTCCCGTGATTTTGGTATGTCCTAACGTTTCACAACCACACACCTCAAACCTCCCTTCAGCTGGCCGGTCCCCACCTCTCACAGAGACATGTGTCTTTTGTCTTGCAGCTGTTTGAGGAGTTGCAGGAACTGCTGACTCAAGACGCCAAGGACCAGAGCCCCTCGCAGGCACCAGGCCTTCGCAGGCGGGCTGGCAGCAGGGCGCAAGGTGAGGGCTTCCAGGGGGCGGCATTTGGAGGGAGTATGGCGCAGCTCTCTGGCTCCAGCACCTGTTGATTCTTCTGTCTCCTCAATGTTTTAAATGCGAAGTCAGGCGTGGGCAGAGGGCGTGGGGCCAGCCTTCAGCGGGTGACTGCAGCCACGTGGGTGACCCCTCCACGCCTCGGTCTCCCCAGTTCTAGAATCAGGGAGGTTGGGCTCGTTCTAGGTCACTGGCTCGAAAGGAAGACTTGCACACCAAGGACCCTCAGAAGTCACGGCAAAGCCCTCTCCCCTCTTAATTGAGGTTCCTTTGGGGACCTTTTAATGGTTCCCACGCAGAGACGCCCTGACATGGGGCAGGGAGCCCAGGACAGCTGCTAGCTCTTCCCCTGCCACGGACGCGGGGAAGACACGTAACCTCGGGGTCGTGTCTCGTGTCAGTCCCTCCCTCACACTTCTCAGACAGCTCTCGATGGGGTGGCTGTGCTGAGAGAACATCTGGGAAACTTCCAAAAGCACCGGAGTGCTCCACCAAATGTCCTCTGACACCCCTGTGGGTGGCAGTGTGGCTTTGGGGGTTGGGGGAGGGGAGGGGTGAGGCTCAGCCGCCTGCTTGGCAGGTCACCTCAGGACTTTGCTCCCGGGGCCGCCCTCGCCCGCCTGCCCTGCGGCTTTCTCATGTGTGCTAGGCCCACGTCGGCCCCTCTGTTGGCGGGATCGAGCCCGGGAACGTTGGAATGTGGCCAGTCCTGGTGGGATTGGCTACCTGGTGGGGGTGAGGGGACTTGGCCCTAACGCACTGGTTCTCAAAGTGTGGTCCCCTGGGTATCCCTGGAGGGTACTTCCTCACAATGTAGCCGAAAATGGAAGACTGGAGAGGTTGGAGAAGTAGTAAGCTCCCTGTCTTCGGAGGTATGTAAGCAGTGGCCGGAGGGCTACTGGTTTGCGTTGAGCGGGACTGTACTAGACCCTGCTGAGGCCCCTCTGCTTTGTCTTTCTGTGATGTCAGACGGGCCCACCTCTGTCCTCCTGGTGTTGACACTGTCCCCTTTCTCTTTCAGACTCTGCTCCCACGGAGGCGTCCAGGGGGAAGCCCCAGCTCAGCATCCTCTCCCAGGTGCCGCTCATGCGATGGGTCCTCATGTTCAGCTTTCTGGTGGCAACGGTTGCCGTGGGGCTTTACACCTTGTGAATGTAAGCATGCTGGCTCCTGGCCGTGAACTCTTTTTGGAGCGGGACAGCCTCTTGGCCGACTTCCCTCCCTTGGGCATGGCGGGTGGGAGCAGCTGTTGGGGTCCCTGCCGTCTCCCTGCGTCCCTCTCTCTCTGGAAGAAAGGAGTCTGCGGCATCTCCCCCAACCAAAAGCACGTCCAGCCAATGACCTGAACTTTAGAGTGGGACGAGGGGTCCTGCCCAGCCCTGAGGGCACCCTCCCCACCCCGTTCCTGCAGTAGAGCCCAAAAGATGTAGCCAGAAGTGACCGCTGTCGTGAACCTCCAAATGCCCTGGGTCCCCGGTCTCCCTGTTGACATGCTGTGACTGCCTGCCCCCTGGGCCTTGGCAATTTTTGTATAAATATGCAAAGATGTTGTGTCTCGTGTTTCCGTCTTGTTTTTGTTGGAGCCACTTTTCGTTCCTGACTCGGCCTGAGCTGCGGTATTTTGTTGTGTTCTGTTTTGTTTTTATAACAGGGTTGGGGTGGGAGGGAGGGGTTTAACAGCACTGTGGCCTTGGTCGCTAACTTTTATGTGAAATAATAAACTACATGGCTTAATAGTAACCTGAAGTGTTTTTCTTGGGTTCTGTTACCTTTGGGGAGCTGACTTGTCCTCAGTTGTTTCTTGAAAGCCTGGTGGGGAGAAGGGGTGAAGGTGGGGATGACAGGGGCTGGTTGGGGATGTTGTGCTCTGCTCTGAGGATGGGGGGGGGACCTTTAAGCAGTCGGTGGGCAGATCTTTGTGGTGAACACTGCTTGATGCAAGACTCAGCCTTACTGAGGATGGGATTCCCTGTTAGGCTGAAATGAGCAGATTCTGCGGTAAAATTTGTGTCCTGTACAGTGAACCCTGGGGACTGGAGTATGATCCCTGGTTCAAATCCCTGCTACTCCATTTTGTAGCTCTGCCTTTGGGGTTAGTTATTAACCTTTTTGGGGCCCAGTTCTGTCAGTTTTAACATGAATACAGTGAGACCCAGCTCATCTGTTTTGAGAAGCAAATGAGATGCATGTAAAATACCAACAGTGTATAATACTATTATGAAACAAGAGATCAGTGTTTTGTGATTCTTGCTAATCATCTCACCCACGATATCATCTCATTTGATCCTCAGAGAAAAGCTGTGAGGAGTGTTAACGCTCTCTGAGGGTCAGGAAGGATTTAAACCCGGTCCGGCCAGTTCTAAACCCAAGTCTTTTCCACTCTCCGAAGTCCCGAAAGCCACTGAAATGGTAGAAATGCAGCCTCCCAGTCTGGGAGAGTGAAAGCCCTTGGCTGGAGGTGTATTTAGCAAAGCAGGGACAAGGCTTTTCCTTATACGACTCCTATGTGACTGAGGATTGGGTGCCAGGAGACCTCTCCCTAGTTCTGGCTTTGTCACCAAGTCTGGAACCTTGGTTAAGTCACTTCAAGTCTCCTTGAAACTAACAGTACACCTGCCTCCTACAGCTATTAGGAGGGTCCAGTGGCCTCCAAACCCCAGTCTGTGGATGGTGGCATCACAACACCCGCGTATCCTGGGCCCCACCCGGAGAGGTTCTGATTCTGGAGATCTGGGACAGGACTCCGGAATCGCTGTTTATGAAAAGCTTTGGCGCAGTGGTTAAGAATCTGCCTGCCAATGCAGGGGACACGGGTTCGAGCCCTGGTCGGGGAAGACCCCACGTGCTGCGGAGCAATTAAGTCCGTGCGCCACAACTACCGAGCCTGCGCTCTAGAGCCCGCGAGCCACAACTACTGAAGCCCACGCGCCTAGAGCCCGTGCTCCACAACAAAGAGTAGCCCCCTCAATGAGAAGCCGGTGCACGGCAACGAAGAATAGCCCCCGCTTGCCGCAACTAGAGAAAGACCGCACACAGCACCGAAGGCCCAACGCAGCCAAAAATAAATAAATTTATTTTTTAAAAAAAGCTTCCTGGGAGATTCCAAGGTGCAACCAGGTCCAGGAGCCACTGTTCATGAGATATGTATGCCAAGGGTAGGCACGCAAAATAGCGACTTAGCTCTTCCCACCCTGGGCCCTGTTGCCAGTTTTTTTGTGACAGGGGCATTGATACCATTTGTAGTGACGAAGGAAAGGAAGAGAGGGAGAGGAGAGAGAACCATCTTAAATTCTACTAACAGGAAAATGGCTGAATAATTTGTATTCTCTTCACACGGTGGAAAATAAAAGCACTGTTAAATAGAATGAGTTAAAGCTATGTCTCCATGCAGAGGGACTTCCCTGAAGGTTCAGATTCGTTTGATCTAATTTTGAAACCCTATAAACAGACTCATATTTTAAACACTCCCCGTAAGTATGTGCCAATGTAGCCTATGGAATAAAAAGTTCTTTCCAATAGTTCAGGTTGCGGGACTTCCTGGTGGCACAGTGGTTAAGACTCTGCGCTCCCAGTGCAGGGGGCCCGGATTCAATCCCTGGTCAGTGAACTAGATCCCACATGTATGCAGCAACTGAGTTTGCATGCCACAACTAAGGAGCCCACGTGCTGCAGCTAAGGAGCCAGGCTGCTGCAACTAAGACCCAGTGCAACCAAATAATAAACATTAGAAAAAATAGTTCATGTTGCCAGTGAGAATGGAAAAGAAGGGAGGGGAGATTATGCAGTCCTTATTGCTGCTTGAGAATCCGTCAAGTTTTGCCAGATCTTCCCGTTTTTAAAGTTAGCCTGGGAATCTGGTCATGAATTTTCACAAATTTTAAGCATTGCCAGATAATGAAAACTCTTATACAACTAAAAAAAAAAAAAAAATCACCAATTGGGTCTAAGGAAACATCCCTCGAGTCCCAAGTTTGAGTTTCGTCGTAGAGGCGCTAACAAGACCAGAGGTGGCTTCTTGATGATTAATCCCCCACTTTTGGAAGCGTGTTTAGGGTGAGAGCTGGGAGCGCAGACAGGCAGCGCCCCCTCCAGCCGCTAGGGGGAAGCAGGCTCACACCCGGCAAGGGGTACTTCTCAGGGACCTATAGCTCTGAAAGGGGTCGTTTCCTCCTCAGAGTTTGAAAAAGGTTTAAGAAGAGTACACAGAAAAGCCCTCGCACGCCCGCGCCGGCGCTCGGCCCGCCCCTCCGCCATCTTTGCGCCCCGCCCCGCCGCTACTTCCGGGTCAGTTTCGCGCCAAATTGTCCAGAACACAAAATGGAGCCCGGAAGGAGGCCAGGAGGCCTGACGTCATGCGCCCTGCCGCCAATCCTCTCCGGCGGCCCGCTCGTGGGGGGCGGGACTCGCGGGTGCAGCACGGTCCAATCGCTGGCCGCGGGGTCCCGGCGAACCAATGAGGGCGCAGCGGCCGCGGCGTCCAAACGCTGCGTCTGGTTTTTCCCGCGAAAGGCGGCGGCGGAGTGTTGGGGCTCTTGTCTCTTTGGTTCCAGGCAGCGCGGGAAAGGAGAGGTGAGGCCACTGGGGCTGGGGAGTGGGCACCGCGGAGCCGGGCCCAGGGGTCGACAGGCATCTGCATTTGGGGCGCGGTAGGTCTGGGCAGGGGTTTCTCCTGGGAGAACTGGGGTAGGGGTCCGGGAGGCGGAACCGGGCTCACGCCTGTCCCGCATTCGGAGCCTAGGACCCAGGTGTCGGAGGGGACGCCGCGCGGCCCCATAACCCCCGCCCCCCCACGAATCTGCTCCAGCTCCTTGTCCCCGCGCCAGGTGCAGTCATGTCGGGCTTCGACGACCCCGGCGTTTTCTACAGCGACAGCTTCGGGGGCGACAACGCGGCCGATGAGGGGCAGGCCCGCAAGTCGCAGCTGCAGAGGCGCTTCAAGGAGTTCCTGCGGCAGT
This sequence comes from Monodon monoceros, assembly GCF_005190385.1. NCBI lineage: Eukaryota > Metazoa > Chordata > Mammalia > Artiodactyla > Monodontidae > Monodon > Monodon monoceros. The sequence continues at coordinate 88,600,334 of NW_021703783.1, forward strand.
ACCGAGTGGGCACGGACCGCACGGGCTTCACCTTCAAGTACAGGTGCGGGCCGGAGCGGTGCAGGAGGGGAGGTGCGGTCCCAGCGGTGTTTCGTCCACTCACTGGGGCCCCGCACCCCCGTGGCGTATGGTTTTGTACGTTTCACATCTAAAGTTAACGATTGAGTGAGTCACCTGGGTTCTTCGTCCAGGATTTGTTCCTATTCATTTATTCGTTACTGTCCTTTCGTGTAATGTCTGCGATATCTTGTAAACCAAGTTCTCAGTGGGTGCAAAAAGTGAAGATGGTAGTTATGTTTTACTTCACTCATTCATTCATTCTTCATTCCACTCAGTCACCTCCTATTGACTGAGCACCTGCTGCATGCCAGGCACCGTTCCAGGTGCTGGACCGCAGCACTGAATGAGCTGGGCAAGGCCCCTGTTCCTAGTCATTGTACATTGGTGCCATCGCACCAGATCCTCACAGGCCGTTAAAATGCAGAGAACGTGAGTTTGCAGGTCCAGGCTTGGGCTTGATTATTAGCTGAGTGACTTCCAAGTGACGGTCTCTCTGGGCCTCAGTTTCTTCATCAGTAAAACGGCACAGCCACTCCTGCCTCCATTTATTCATGCATCAGCCGACATTGACCATCTATGTGCTGGACTCAGAGATGCAAAGATGAAAAGATTCATACTGCTTGCTTTCAAGGAGCTTCTAAGTCAGTGGGAATGAGGCATAGGGAGCTACAAATAAATTACAAAGTGATAATTACCTCAAAGGAGGAATGTACAAGGGGAGTTAGGGAGGCTTCCAGGGGAGCCGAGGTGACCTTGAGCTGAGAGGAGAGTGTCACGCATGGAAGGCATTTCAGATAGGAGCAGTTGCACGCAGGGGCAGGGTATGGGGTGGCGTGTTACAGCAAGGGGCTCTCGGGGCCAGGCTGGCTGTTGTGTGCGGCCCCGGACATGAGGTAGACAGGGGTGAGGCCCAGGAGGTCAGTGGCCCCCGAATGTGTTTTTGGGATAATAGTCCCATAGGATACTCTGTAAAAAGATTCTGGTGGTTGACAAGACAGGCATGGTCTCTACTGCCTTCAGTCTCCAGGTTCTAGCCGTGTGCCTTGTTAGTATCTGAGAGAGGATTAAAGGCTTCGAGGAGTCCACTGAAAGGACTGGTTTGCAGTGAGAGTCTTCCAGACACCTGTGCACAGAACCCTGTCTGTGAGCGCTGAACTGTCCTTTCATTACTGCTTGGACCCCTTCTGTGGAGCTTTCTCTGGAGGATGCCTTTCAGCAGTGGGGGGACCTCTGCAGGGTTAAATAACAGAACCGCCTGGAACTAGATGTGTTTGGGAAGCGGAGTGGCAGGGCAGTGGTGTGGGAGACTCGGTGCGGGCGCACCTCAGCCAGCGTTGTGTCCTCTTCTCCTTCCCCACCCCCACCCCAGGGATGAACTCAAGCGGCATTATAACTTGGGGGAGTACTGGATCGAGGTGGAGATGGAGGACCTTGCCAGCTTCGACGAGGACCTGGCTGACTACTTGTACAAACAGCCGGCTGAGCATTTGCAGCTGGTGAGTGGGACCTCCCCCCCCCCCCCCCCCCCCCCGCCGAACCCCCAGGGCTGGCCCCGCTCTGGTCACTCACAGCCTGCCCCCCTCCTCCTCTCCAGCTGGAGGAAGCTGCCAAGGAGGTGGCCGATGAGGTGACCCGGCCCCGGCCTGCTGGCGACGAGGTGCTCCAGGACATCCAAGTCATGCTCAAGTCGGATGCCAGCCCGTCCAGCATCCGTAGCCTGAAGGTGGGTCCACTCAGGCCAGTTGAAGGGTGGCGGTGGCGGCTGCATGTGAGGAGGGGCTTTGGAGAGAGACCTGGGTGCCAGCTGTGTGACCCTGAGCAACTCACTCGACCTTTCTGAGCCTCTTTGCGCCCCTGAAAACTTAGCTCGTTGGGCAAATGTTTGCTGAGTTCTTCCTGTGGGCAAGGCGTGAGTTGGGTCCTGGAGAAACACTGGTGAACTCAGGACAAGCTGCTGTCCCCGGGGAGACTGGATAAGCTGGTGAACATCACCCATGGTCACTGTAGATGACCGTAAGAGCAATGGGAGAAACCAGGAGGGTGATGAGAAAACGTGGGGGCCCCTCTGGAAAACATCAAGAAGGCTGCTTTGAGGAGGGCACGTCTGAGTGGAGATCTGAGGGTGAGAACAGGCAGCACGCAAACAGCTGGGAGAGAATGTTCGAGGGGGCAGGGAGGGCACAGCTGGTACAAAGCCTGCGAGGCAAGGGGGGCAGGGTGTGTGCCAGGCCAAGGGAAGGACAGCCAGCATGGCTGGAGAGTGATGAGGCCGAGGGAGAGTTTGGCAGAGCCAGTCTGCCATCCAGTCTTTTTTGGTTTTATTCAATGAGCACTTAATCGAGTGACTGCCCCTCGCCGGGTGCTGGGGGACCCTCACTGTAGACAGACAGGACCTGGTTCCATGGAGCTTACAGTGGGAGAAACAGACAAGGAGCAGTGAGCTGATTTCAGGTCCTGTGATACGAGTCATGAAGCAAAGGAAACAGGCAATGTGACAGTGGCCAGGGGTCCGGGAGGTGGTCGGAGAAGGCCCCCCTGAGGAAGTGATGTTGGTGCGAAAACCTGAGGGATACGCAGCCCCGTGACAGCCTGAGGGAGGAGCGTTCCAGGCTCCTGGAGAAGCAGGTGCAAAGGTACTGGGGTGGGGACAGCAGCAGGTTTCAAGGGACAGAAAGAAGCCAGTGTGGCTGGACCTCAGGGAGTGAGGGTGGGAGGAGAGGAAGGGAGGGAGTGGGTAGAGAGGCCAGATGGCCAGGGCCTTGGCTGCTGTGGAAAGCAGCTTGAGTTGAAGGTTAGGTAGGAGGATGGGCCGATTCTATCTTCAAAGGTTCCCTTGGGCTGCCGTGTGAAAGAATTGATACAACAGGCAGGGGTGGGACAGGAGAGCTTCCCGAGGAGGAAGTGAGAGCCTGACGTTGGTTCTTCTGTCACGAGGCTGTTGTGAGAAGCAAATGAAAGGATGCGTGTAGCTGTGCCTTTGAACTGTGGGCCCAGGTAGTGTCACCTCTGTGTTACTCACCAGAAGGCCATGCTCTGGTCTTTGCTGGAATCCCCGTGTCCTGCAGCTTGGCTGGGGTCCCTGCCAAATCCTCCTTGATTAGCACAATGGTAGCTCTGTTCCAGAAGCAGGGCTGGGCTGTGGGCTCTCGAGGCTGTGGAGCGTGTTGGCTTCGTCTATGTGCCCAGCACCGGGGAGGGGACCTGGGACCGTGTGTGGAACTCACCCAAGCATCACGCATTTGCCTGTCTGCGGAGGCGGTATTGGACTTGTTTTGCGAGGCAGCTGTTTCCTCAGAGAAGCAAAGCTCAGCGCCACGTGGGACAAGCTTCCTATTCTCAGACCCACTGGAAAACCCAGTGACTGGCCTGCCTCGGGTGACGGGTGTCCAGTGGTAGAGGAGGGGTCCTCTCTAGAAGGATCGCTTGTCGGGGTGGCTTATGGGCTGAGGCAGCCTCAGTCTTTTCCAACCCTGGGGTCCTGGAGGGCTAGGCTTCCTGCAGCTTGTAGATAGTTTTCCAGGAGACAAGCTCTGGGGGGGGGGGGGGGGGGGTCAGCAGGTCTGGGGTCCCCGGGCCGTGGCAGCAACACATGCCTCTGGTCTCACTTCTTGTGGGGGCAGCCTCCTTCCCGAACCTTTCCCCTCCCCTCCCCACCTTCTGGGCTTTGAGGGGCCTCAGCACGAACCTGTAGCCTGCCTGTCTGTCCCAGAAAAGCTCCTGGGAGGGGGAAGAAGAGATGATGTTGAAAGGAACTTTTCTTATTTTTTGCTTTTTATTATAAAAAAAAAATCACACAGACAAAAGTAGTGAGAATAGTGTAATGAACGCCATCTACCTTTGCTTGGATTTAATGGCTGTTAACATTTTGCCTTATTTGCTTTCTTCTTTTTTCTGCTAAAGTATTTTATTTTATTTATTTTTTAAATAAATTTATTCATGTACTTATTTATTTTTGGCTGTGCTGGGTCTTCGTCACTGCGCACGGGCTTTCTCTAGTTGTGGTGAGCGGGGGCTACTCTTCGTTGCCGTGCGCGGGCTTCTCGTTGCAGAGCATGGGCTCTAGGCGCGTGGGCTTCAGTAGTTGTGGCACGTGGGCTCAGTAGTTGTGGCACGTGGGCTTCAGTAGTTGTGGCGCCACAGGACTTAGTTGCTCCACGGCATGTGGGATCTTCCCGGACCAGGGCTCGAACCCGCGTCCCCTGCGTTGGCAGGCGGATTCCTAACCACTGCGCCACCAGAGAAGCCCCCTGCTAAAGTATTTTAAAGTAAGTTACAGACATGGTCCTGTATCCCTGAATACTTCAGTACACATTAGAAAAAGATTCTCTTACGTGATCTCAGGTGTTCCCGGCTCCCTTTAACCAGCCACCCTCCCCGTGGCTCTGTTGCAGTCGGACACGATGTCGCACCTGGTGAAGATCCCCGGCATCATCATTGCCGCCTCTGGGATCCGTGCTAAGGCCACCCGCATCTCCATCCAGTGCCGCAGCTGTCGCAACACCCTCACCAACGTCGCCATGCGCCCCGGCCTGGAGGGCTACGCCCTGCCCAGGAAGTGCAACATGTGAGTGGGCTCTGCGTGGCCCTGTGGCACGGTGGGGGTGACAGGGTGACATCTCAGCGGAGATGTGAAGGAGGAGGACCCGGCCTGCACCACCGGCAGCAGGGAGGGGCTGGGGCAGCGGTGTGCCCTGTGGGCCTGGGGCAGACCTGGTGCCCTGGGGCGGTGGCGTCCCTCTGCAGTGGTGAGTTCTGTCCCTCCAGGGCGCCCAGACAACCTGAGCCAGGAGCCAGGGTTGGGAGTCCACCGGGAGTCTTCTACAGCAAACCTTGGCTCGCTGGGGCAGGTCTGGAGGGAAGGCCCAGGAACATGCCAGGCTCCTTTGTTTACACATTGCCTGTGGCTGCATTTGCGCTTCGGAGGCAGAGTGTGTGGCCTTGTGGCCCACAAAACTGAAAATGTTTGTCTCTGGCTCCTTACAGAAAACTATTGCTGACCCCTGATCGCAAGGGCCCCTACCCTCTCTGGCTGCTGGTTCCCCTCAGCTTCCTGACCTCAGGCCTCAGCCACCTTTCTTTTCTCTATACTTAACCCCCTTGCCTGTCTCGGGCTTTGAATACCGTTTGTGTGCAGGTCTCCCCACTCCTAGCCCTGTGGGTATCCCCCGCTGAGATGCCCTCCTTTAGGGCCTTCTCCCAGGGTCCCGGAGACCGCTAGCTTGTTGCTGGCCTTGGGGCTCTGGGGGCAGCTCTGGTGACCCTTCTCCTCCCCACCGACAGGGATCAGGCCGGGCGTCCCAAGTGCCCGCTGGATCCATACTTCATCATGCCGGACAAGTGCAAGTGCGTGGACTTCCAGACCCTGAAGCTGCAGGAGCTGCCGGATGCGGTGCCCCACGGCGAGATGCCCAGACACATGCAGCTCTACTGCGACAGGTGAGCGGGCTCCCTGGCCGTGCCCCTGAGTTGGGTGCCGCGAGTGGCCGGCTGAGTGCAGTGGGGTGCGGGGGAGGGTGGCTGGTTACAGGACACTTGCTCCGTGCCTGGTGCCGCCCCCATGCTTCCTCTCATCTCGTCTCCCCATAATCTGCGGGGGCGGGTCCACCCCTCTTTGCAGACGAGGATGTGTGACCGGCTCAGTGAGTGGAGGGGCTGGGCTGCCAGCCTGCGTTCTTCCTGCAGGGTCTCCGCAGCCCTCTTAGAACTGGGAGGCCCAGAACTGGACAGCCAGTAGCTGGGGGAGCCTCTTTCCAGCCTGACGCCCACCCCAGGCTTTCTGTTACGATTCTTCCTTGGATGTTGCTGGGTGATTGGAAAGGGGGAGAGGGTACTGGGCCAGCCCGGTCCCCTCCTGGTGACCTGGGAGGAAGGTGTGCAGGTGTGGACTGGGCTTCTTCAGCGGGGCTCCTGCACCCCGGCGTCGCGTGCACACGGTCTGTGCTGCACGTTTCTCGGAGGAGGGGCTCCGTAGGTCATTAGCTTCCTTAGTGGCTGTGGAAGGTGTAGAGGTCAGGCTCTTGAGCAAGTTACATGGGCTCCTTACCAGGAGAACGGGGACAGGGACAGGCCTTAACCTCATCAGGCTGCTGGGAGATTTAAATTGGAAAATGCATGTTGAGTGTGTAGCACGGTTCCTTTTTCTTTCTTTTTTTTTTTTTTCAGTCGAGATATAGTTGTTTTACAATGTTGTGTTAGTTTCTACTGTGTAGAGAAGTGGAGTTCCCTGTGCTGTACAGCAGGTTCTCATTAGTTATCTATTTTATACATATTAGTGTGTATATGTCAATCCCAATCTCCCAATTCATCCCACCCCCCTTTTCCCCCACTTGGTGTCCATACATTTGTCCTCTACACTGTGTCTCTAGCAGAATTCCTTAATACAGATTAAATATTCGGTATTTATTAGATTATTCAAATGGTCTATGATTAGATTATTCAAAGCTGAGGAAGTGGGGTCTGGGAAGAGGGGAGTTGTAGAACGATAACAAAGACAGTGAGGGTCCTTTAGAGGATATGACTCTCTAGTGGATAAAGCACTTTTGGGTCTCGTACCTCACTTGATCCCACAGTAACCCAGCAGGTCAGATCACTATCATCCCCTTCCAGGCTCAGAGAGGTGACACAGCTTCTAAGCAGCAGAGTATGGATACATGCCCCAGTGTCCTTTCTGTGCTGCACAGGCTGGAGGGGCTCAGAGACTTCCCTGTTTCTCTCTCTTTCTCTTTCTACATATATATATATATATATTTTTTTTAAAGTATTTATTTATTTAGCTGGGCTAGGTCTCAGCTGCGGCAACGCGGGATCTTTGTTGCGACATGTGGTATCTTTTGTTGCGGCGCTCAGGCTTCTGTCTGGTTGTGGCGCGCAGGCTTAGTTGCCCCGCGGCATGTGGGATCTTAGTTCCCCGACCAGGGATCGAACCCATGTCCCCTGCGTTGGAAGGCGGATTCTTAACCACCGGAGCACCAGGAAAGTCCCTCAACACCTTTTTTTTTTTAAAGAGGAAATTAAAATCCAGAGGCAGAATGACTTGGCTGAGCTCGTGGAGCCGTGAAAGAGGCAGAAGCGGCGTGCGGCCCTTGCAGGGAGGCTGGGAGGGCGTGAGGAGGGGGGCTTCCCCCGAGATGGCCGAGGGGAGGTCCTGCAATGCGTCTGACAGCAGATGAGATGGAGGCGGGGCACCTGAGGGGCTGGGGTGGGCGCCCCCCAACTCCAACCAGCATAATGGATGAGCTCCTGAGGCCCGTGGAGGGGTCAGGCCAAGGCCTGTCTTCCTCCCAGCAGCTGGGCCGTCCAAGCATGGGCTGGGTTGTGGTGAGAGGGAGAGGGCCCTGGGCGGTGCGGGGGCTGGAGCCCATGGTGCTGGGGCCTCGTGTAGAGATGGCGAGGTGGATGGACGGCGAGTGTGACGGGGTCGGGGGAGCCGGGGGCTCCCTGCCCCCACCAGCCTCTCACCTTCTTCCTCCCCATCCTCTTCTCAGGTACCTGTGTGACAAGGTCGTCCCTGGGAACAGGGTCACCATCATGGGCATCTACTCCATCAAGAAGTTTGGCCTGACCGCCAGCAGGGGCCGCGACAGGGTGGGCGTGGGCATCCGGAGCTCCTACATCCGGGTCCTGGGCATCCAGGTGGACACAGATGGCTCCAGTGAGTGTGCTTTGGGCCGAACCCCCGTCGTCCCTCCCCTGGGCTGTCGGTGGGCCTTGTCCTGGTCTCCCCGTGTCCACCTTTGCCCCTGCGCTCTGTCCCGCACGGCAGCCGGGTGAGCGGTGCTGTTCTCACCAGAGACGCCGTGTCACCCCCGTCGGCAAGATGGAAGATGTCCCTGAGGGCCCCTGTCACCTGGCCCTCCTCAGGTCACCCCCCCCCGCCCTCCACACTCTTCCGCTTGCTCACTGGACCCTGGAACACACAGGCCCACGCCTGGTGCAGAGACCTGGGGTTCTGTCTTTGCTCAGACTGACGCTTGTGCTGCTCGGCTCTGAGGGCCCTGCTCTGGGAGGCCCTGGGCCGGCCCAGGGCGGTGGGCCGCAGGCAGCACGTTCTCCCTCAGGGCGCTCACGCAGGCCCCTGCTCTGACCACCCAGGCCGCAGCTTTGCTGGGGCCGTGACCCCGCAGGAGGAGGAGGAGTTCCGGCGCCTGGCCGCCCTCCCCAGCGTCTACGAGGTCGTCTCCAAGAGCATCGCCCCTTCCATCTTCGGGGGCACAGACATGAAGAAGGCCATCGCCTGCCTGCTCTTCGGGGGTTCCCGAAAGAGGTGGGTGTCCAGGCCCCCCAGGTCCGGGGAGGGGAATTAGTGACTTGCCCGCAGGAGGGCAGCTTCCAGGTGGTCAGGACATGAATGCCCTTTTCATTTATTTGCCCAGGACCCTCAGCCCCGCCTGCCCCTCTCAGGCACCCTCCCCGCCTCCCAGGCTGGCTGCCAGCCGGGTGGGGGCTGGCCCACACCCTTCCTCTGGAGCAGTTGCCTGGCCCTGGCTAGGCCGGGGCCTTGGCGGTGTGAGGGGCCTGGCCAGTGCCGGGGAGAGCTCGGGCTTGGAGTCTGAGACCGGGGTGACATCTCTCAGGGCTGCTTATTTACCTTGCGACCTTGGGCAAGAGACACCACTTCTCTGAACCCAAGTCTCCACATGAATAAGACAGGTGAAAGCCTCTTACTCAGGGGACATCCCGTCCTTTTAAAGTAAAATAGTAGAGGTAGAGGAAGTAATAATATTAGCAGCTACCAGTTACCGAGTTCTTATACCACGTGCCAGACATTCTTCTGAGTGCTTTTATGTGTTTCCAACCCAGTCAGTCCCCAGATTAGCCCTGTGAGAAAGCTACAATCGAGCCCATTTCACAGATGAGGAAGTTGAGGCATAGAGAGCTAAAGGGACTTGCTCACAGGCACGTGCGCTGGGGCCAGGAGTCTGTCCTCGCGGTGTCCCCTCCACAGTACTGCGTGCGGCCCGCTGGTGGCTCCCTCTCTTTCCTTCTTTCCAGCTGGGTTGGGGGGTGTTTATCAGATGCTGACTGTGTGTGCCCAAGCCCAGCTCTAAGTGCCGTTTCCTCTGAACCTCCCCTCCCTTGGAAGCAAGTTACCACGGATGAGGCTAGGGGATACAGCTCGCTATGAACGTGGCTCTCAGGCCAGAGCCCCTGCCTCCCCGCCTGCTCTGAGGCCCATGACAGGTCGGGGGGCCGCCAGCCAGACCACTGTGACCAACCAGCTCTGGGTTTCTCGCCTTGCTCACCTGGCCCGCCTGCCTGCCTTACCCCAGGCTCCCCGACGGCCTCACTCGCCGAGGAGACATCAACCTGCTGATGCTGGGGGACCCGGGGACGGCCAAGTCCCAGCTGCTGAAGTTTGTGGAGAAGTGCTCTCCCATCGGGGTGAGTGCCCAGGGTGACCTCTGTTCGCCTTAGCTGCGCCGCGGACAGGAAGGCTGCGGGCGGGGCCGCAGAGGATAGAGGAGGAAGGGGGCCGACGGCGTGTGTAGGTTTGGGGCAGCGGGCGGAGTGCTGGACTCGATGGGGTTTGTTTGGTCTCAGCCTGGCTGGTAATTGGCTGTGGGCCTTGAGCAAGTCACCCAATCTCTCTGAGTCTCAGTTTATCCATCCGCTAAGTCTTAACATCGATAGCAATAGATGACAAGGGACTCAGGGTGGGGATGCCTTTCCTGGGAGTCAGGAGTCGACCCAGCCCTGAGGCCCCCTGGAACAGTGTCACTGCTCTCCTCTCGGCCTCAGTTTGCTCCTCCGTGAGCCGGGCCCCCAGGGGCTGCTTCATGGGACAGTTGTGGGGTTCAGGTGAGTGATGGATGTGAACGCTCCCCTGTGGGAGAACCGCCAGGCTGGGGCTGGGGTGGTCCCCCCATCAGAGGAGGAACACTGAGATTGTCTGTGCTCTGCAGCCAGCTGTGATGTGTGACCTTGGTTGAGCCCTAGCTCCTGGGGCCCCTTGACTTACTGGGTCAGCATGGAGCCATGATGGGCCCTGACCCTCCCGCCTCCCTCCCCCAGGTGTACACGTCTGGGAAAGGCAGCAGCGCGGCTGGCCTGACAGCCTCGGTGATGAGGGACCCCTCGTCCCGGAACTTCATCATGGAGGGGGGAGCCATGGTCCTGGCCGATGGTGGGGTCGTCTGTATCGATGAGTTTGACAAGGTGAGCCTGGCAGGGTGAGGTGGTGGCTCAGTGGTGGTGGTGCCTGCTGGCTGCGGGCTGGGGGTGCGGCCTTCTCTGCTTGGACGGCAGAAACCACCTGTGATGTGGAGACCTCCCGGTACTATCGGGAAGTAGCTGCACCTCTCCGAGCCTCAGTTTCCGCACCTGAGAGTGGGGAGAGGAGAGCCAAGCCCACACACTGTCCCCGTGACTAGAGGTGACCCGGTTCCTGCCATCGGCCTGGCACAGGGTCGGGACTTGGGAATGGTAGCTCCTGTAGGGTTTCCTGCTGCCACCGTGCCCCGGCCCCTCACCTGGGTCTGGTGGACGTTTCTATCTCCTACACAGATGCGAGAAGACGACCGCGTGGCCATCCACGAGGCCATGGAACAGCAGACCATCTCCATTGCCAAGGTGAGCATCCTCCCTGGTCCAGCCCGGCAGAGCTGTTCCAGGGTGCTGGGAGGGGCCGGGTTCTGGCCCCGTCCTCAGGCTGCCCTGAGCGGCCCGACCTCTGTTGGCCGCAGCAGTGGTCCTGGAATCCTGTGTGTGTGCGTGTGTGCGTGCAGGCATGGGTGTGCGCACCTGAGAGGGCTGTGACCCCGCGTTCCCATCTCCCTGTCCTCTGCTTCCCCCCACGCTTCCCTGTCAGGCCGGCATCACCACCACCCTCAACTCCCGCTGCTCAGTCCTGGCTGCTGCCAACTCAGTGTTTGGCCGCTGGGACGAGACGAAGGGGGAGGACAACATCGACTTCATGCCCACCATCCTGTCCCGTTTCGACATGATCTTCATCGTCAAGGACGAGCACAACGAGGAGAGGGATATGGTGCGTGGGGGGCTGGACTCCAGCCAGGCCCGCGGTTCTAGGGGTTGGGGGGCGAGGGTGGGCAGACAAGGGGCTTGACCCGAAGTCCTGGCCCCCAGATCGGCCCGTGAGTGGGCCACCAAGGAGGCGGGGTTGTGGATTCCAGGAGCGCTGCACTGGGCGTCCCGCGTCCTACCTCTCCTGTGCTCGATGTGCCGTGAGATTTGGGGTCAGTCATTCCCTGGGTGTCGGTCCCTTCTGTGTGAAATGAGGGGGTTGGCCTTTGGATGCAAGTACTAGAACCCCAGTTCCGGTCAGTCAGTGTCTGAAAGGAACTCCAGCGCTTACGTAATGGACAAGCCTGGAGGCGCGAGGCTCGGCTGGGTCAGGTCTCTGTCGTCTGGGCGCCGCTGTCTCTGCCTCTCGGCCTGGCCTCCCTTAGTGGAGGCTTGTTCTCAGGCAGCTGCACCCCTCGTGGTGGCAGAGAGGGGCCTTGCAGCTCTGGGATGTCGTCTTACCAGCTGACAACCCGCAGGAAAAGCGAGGGCCTCCTCCTCTCCACCACTTCTAGCCCTGGCAGCTCTTCCCTCCCTGCCTGCTCCACCTCTGTGTTGGGACCTGGCTTGGGAAGGTTTGTGGGCTGACCCCGTGTCCCCTCTGCCTCCCAGATGCTGGCCAAACACGTCATCACTCTGCACGTGAGCGCGCTGACACAGACCCAGGCCGTGGAGGGCGAGATCGACCTGACCAAGCTAAAGAAGTTCATCGCCTACTGCCGCGCGTGAGTCCTGGATGCAGGCCCCACAGGGGTGGGGCTGCCCGGCTCCCCTGGAGTGGGAGAGAGCCCCATTCAGGATGCCTGAGATCAGGTCCTGAGGATTTTAGCTCTGCTCCTTTCTGACCCCGCACGGTTGCTCAGTGGCTCTTGGCCTCAGTTTCTCCATCTCCGAAGCGAAGGTGGAGAATTTAGATTGTCTCTGGACTTCCCTGGTGGTCCAGTGGTTAAGACTCCACGCTCCCGATGCAGGGGGCATGGGTTCAATCCCTGGTCGGGGAACTAAGATACTGCATGCTGCACGGTGAGGCCAAAAAAATAAAAAGAATTTAGATGGTCTTGAAGACCCCCTTGACTCTGGTATGCAGGGAGGCTTGTGGACATGGGCTCTGGGTAACTCCTGCCCCCACTGTGTGACCTTGGGCAAGTCAGTTGAGCCTCGCTTTCCCTGGGTGGTTGTGTCCTAGGGTTTTTGTAAGGATCACACAAAATGATGAGTGAGTGGCACAGCCCTGCACCAGGTAAATACTCAGTAAATGGCAGCTGCAACCTTAAATATTGTTGTTCTCACAGATGGCCAATGACAATAGTCATACACATAGTAGTTAGTCTGTGCCAGATGTTATCCTGAGAGTTTTATGTATAAGTGAACACCATCCCTCTCCCCAGACCTATGAGGTTGGTGTATTATTATTCCATTTTACAGATGGGGAAGCTGAGGCAGAGAAAGGTTAAGTAACTTGTCCAGGGTCACAGACAGGAGGTAGTGGAGCCAAGACTTGAACCCAGGTACCTGGCTCCAAAGGCTGTGCTTTTAGCCCCTGTAGCAAGATTCTGGACACACACCTCAGCTGTCTCTTATTGGAACTAAAACCCAAGGGTGGAGGGATCTTTGAGTGCCTTTTTAATGGGAGGTGAAGTGCTGCATTCAGGTGGGTCCCTACTCACCACTTCCTCCTGGGTGATGGGTGGTGCGGTGCTCATTGGTACCTGGGTCTTTGTCATGTCTGAGCTCTTCATGGCCCTGTCCTCAGAGGCTTGGGCCCTTGGGTGTGAGTCTGAGAGCCCCAGATTCTAGTGCTCCCTTGACGCCAGGTCCCACGTGGCTTATGGGGAGTTTCCTCCCTCCCTCTGGCCTTGCTCACCTCACCCGCAGCATGAGGGTTGGATTAGGTGAGCTAAGGCTTCCCTTAAGTCAGTGACAGTTCAGTGGGCTGGGGGGGGGGCTGCGGGGTGGTGGGGGTAGGGTGGGGTTAGATCCTGAGCAGACACCCCTGCTGCTCCCCTCCCCCACCCCCAGCTGGCGTGCTCCCTGCCCTGGACAGCGGTCTCTGTGAGCCTCTTGTGGGTGTCATTGTGCATCTTGTCCCTGAATGTGTTGGGGGGAGGACCGCTGAGAGGCCACCGTCTGGTGGGCCCGGAAAGCATATGTCTGCAAGCCAGCAGAGGGCCGGGGATGGGGTGAGCACCCCAAGATTTCTTCCTGGCCTCATGGCAGCCACTCCCCATCCTGCAGGAAGTGTGGCCCTCGGCTGTCGGCAGAGGCTGCAGAGAAGCTGAAGAACCGGTACATCATCATGCGGAGTGGGGCCCGTCAGCATGAAAGGGACAGTGACCGCCGCTCAAGCATCCCCATCACCGTGCGGTGAGCAGGCGGGCAGGCCAGGGCCGGGCTGGGCAGATGGCCTCGGTTTACAAGGCACGATGTGCCCAGCAAGTCTGGGGCCGGGGCTGTTGCTGACTACGTGGTGCAGGCCATGGTCAGGGCTGCTGGGCAGGGAGCACTCCTTTGGGAGTGAAAACAGTGGCCTCCCTCATTATCTATATCTCTTGTTTTGTTTACTGTTGAGAAAATCTGGAACCCTTTCTTCTGAATTCGGTCTAGCTTCCCTCATCGCCGGGAAGCCTGAGGGTGAAGGAGGGTCCAGGCGGGGACCTGGGGTCCAGGGAGACCTGGTCCTAGCCTCCAGCCCACTGTGTGACTGCAGGGAAATTGCTTTCCTTTTCTGGATCACAGTTTTCTCAGCTGTTAGCTCTTGTCACTCTTGTGAGTTTATGCAGTAGAGTGACTAAGAGCTTGAACCTACCTCGTTTGAATCTTGCTTCCAGCACTGATTAGTTAGAAGTGGATTTGGCTGTATGTAATAGAAAACCCACATGAAGTAGCTTAAGTAAATTGGGAGTTTATTTCTCTCTTCTGTAAAAACATTTGAGGGTAGGTAGTCCTACCTATGTGATGGCTCCTCAGTCATCAGCAACCTGGGCTCCTTCAGGTTCACCCTTATCCTCATCGTCCAGGATGGCTGCTGGAACTCCAGCCATCACCTCCACATTCCAGGTGGCTGGAGAGGAAGAAAAAGAAAGGTCCATCTTTTAAGGACACTTCCTGAAGTTCCCATAAAATATTTGGACTTACAGCTTACTGGCCACATCTTAGTCACACAGACACATCTAGACGCAAGAGAGTCTGGGAAATGCCTTTTAGGTGGGCGCCACTTGCTAGAATAGAAGTCGGGGTTCTGTTACTGAGGGAGATGGATCACGGGGACAGCCAGCAGTCACCCCTGTACTCTTAGTGCCTGGGGCAGGCACCTCCTGGAGGTCAGGGTGGGATGAGGAGAGATGATGGGCTGAGTCCGCCCTGGCGTCCCATCGCTCCCACACAGGCAGCTGGAGGCCGTCGTGCGCATTGCTGAGGCCCTCAGCAAGATGAAGCTGCAGCCCTTCGCCACGGAGGCGGATGTGGAGGAGGCTCTGAGGCTCTTCCAGGTGTCCACGCTGGACGCCGCCTTGTCCGGCACCCTGTCAGGTGAGCAGACTCAGGGACCCGGGCTCGGGTGGCTTGTGGGCTCCGTGGGCAGGGCTCATGCTGGACACCTGCTGTGCTTGTTGCTTCTCTGCATTGCTTCTCCATGCTTCCTCCTGGGAATAAGCCCGTCTCCTGTCCCCAGCCCCCACCAGCCAGTTTCCCCCAAGATGGGAAGAACAGCCTCTCTCCAGACTCTGGAGCACAATTCTTCTGACCCAGTTCATTATTATAATTCACAATTTTATCATCCGTTAAGAATGGTAGTTGGCACCTGTTTTTTTTTTTTCTTTTTTGACTGCACCACGCAGCATATGGAATTTCCCTGACCAGGGATCGAACCTGTACCCCCTGCAGTGGAAACATGGAGACTTAACCACTGGACCTCCAGGGAAGTCTGCATGTACCCCTGTTTTTGAGCCGTAACCATTTGAGTGCTTCCAGAGCTCTTTTGCTCCGTTTCACTTACAGCTGCCCTCAAAACCCCCAGAAGCCAGGCTGGGCACTTAGCCCTTCACCTCTTAAGAGATGGGAAAACTGACACCCAAAGAGGCCTTTTCACAGTGCCCAAGGTCACCGTTCGCCCAGCTAGAATGCATGTCTCTTGACCCCGAGGCCAGCGGGGTTCAGGCTGCCGTTAAGTCCTGCTGCCTGCTTCGGGCTCAGCCTCTGAGCACCTCTGGAGCGCTGATTCTGTGCCAGGCTCCCCTGGGACGAATTCATTCCTTCCCCAGCAGGTACTTAGTGCTTAGAATTTGCCGGGCTGTTCTAGGTGCTGGGAGTCTAGGAGTGAGCAGATCTCTAAGTCCGCGCCTTGTGAGGCCCCCCTTCTCCATGGGGGAGACGCAGCAAAGAGGCAAACAGATCAAGCTCAGGGGGTAAAGAGCACGGAGGAATGTTGGGGACCATCCTCGGGTGGTCCGGGTGGGCTCTGAGGAGGTGGCAGGAAGCAGGGACTGGCGTGAGTGAGGACACATGGCTCCCCGGAGTGTGGGGTTGGGCACCGCACGTAGAGCGAGGGCTGAGTGGCAAGACCCCAAGGACAGCAGGCTCGGTGTGTTCAAGGGCCCGTGTGGCTGGAGCCAGGGAGGTGGGTGGTGTCTGATCGCCCCGCCGTCCCCTCGGTGAAGATGACTCAGCCTCTGCCCTGGAGGGCCTTCCTGGCAGCGAAACTGGAGCTGGGCTTCGCAGGCTGGGTAGGAGTTTACCTTGCAGACTCATTTCAACTTGGAGCCTTGACGTCCCTCTCAGTGGCTCCCCCACCACGGTCCCACCCTCTCTGTAGCTGAAACACCAAGACCTTTGCAGGCCTGGGTCAGCAGGGGAGATCCATCCTGGGGCAATAGTTGGAAATTACGAGCCTGCTTGCCTGGGCTGCTTGCTGGGGCGCCTCACAGATGTGGTCTCCGGGGCAGCCTGCGCGCCCTTCTGGGTCACTGCTGGGTCCCCTCCAGCTCTCCATCTGAGACAGATTCCCCCAGGAAGTCTTCCTGCTGCTGCTTATCCCGCTGCCTGGGGGCCAGGTGCTGTCGTCAGCTCGTGGCCCTCCTCAGAGCCCTCTAGTGGCTGTTCTGCTCACCAGAATCAAAGAGAAACCTGTGCCGTGGCCTCCAGGGCCCGCAGGACGTGCCCCCACTCTGGCCATGTCCCTGGCCCCCTGACCGCGTTTTGATCGAGATGGGCATATTTCCCACCTCCAGGCCTTTGCGCCTGCTGTCCCCTCTGCTTGCAGCATCCTTCCCACACGTCAGCCCCGTCCCTGACCCTGGGTCTCTGTCGGTCATCTCGGTCAGGTCCTGGATGTCCCCGGGCACGCTCTTCCTCTTCCTCTCATTTTCTCTTCCGGGCCTGGCTCACTCTTACCCACTGTGGGCAGACTGGGGTCCCCACCCATCCGTCTCCCTCCTCACACCCACAGGGGTGGAGGGCTTCACCAGCCAGGAGGACCAGGAGCTGCTGAGCCGCATCGAGAAGCAGCTCAAGCGCCGCTTCGCCATTGGATCCCAGGTGTCGGAGTACAGCATCGTCCAGGACTTCACCAAGCAGGTGGGCCTTCCCGGCGTCCCGGTGGGAGTCCTGCGGGCTCCCTGTGGCCTGGTTCCCAGCCACCTAACACTGCGTCCTGTTGCTCAGCAGACAGGCCCAGGATGGGGAAGGGGCAGCTGTTCCTCGGCCCGGGCCCGTCCGCAGTGTGCCTCCCCTTGTGACTTTCTCTGTCACGTTGGGGGGAGAGGAGAGGTGGCTGAGGTCCTGCTGGAGTCTGCCAGGCTTCCCCAGCCCTCCATCTCTCCCTTCGCCTCATTGCCTGGCCTTTGTGTGTGGGGGAAAGGGAGGGGCAGAGCCAGGAGGATGAGCCACCCAGCTCGCCGGGGACAGTGCTCTTGACCCCATAGAGAAGGGATGGGTCTTCTAGAAGCTGTGCGCAACTTGTCACCGTCTTTGAAATCGCAGGGACAAGCCCAGGTTCTGGGCTCAGCTCCTCTCATGTGCGTCATCTCCTCTTGATCCTCAGAGCAGTTTTATGCAGTAGGTGATACCACGCCGGTTTGAGAGATGAGCAGAGGGAGGCTTACAGGGGTTTAGGGGCGTCAGGAGCTTGGGTTCTAGAGTCACGTGGGCTCAGCTGAGGTCTCAGCTCTACTACTTAATTGCTGTGTGACTTGGAGTGAGTGACTTAACTTCTCCGTGCCTCAGTCGCCTCTTCTGTATAAAGGTGATGATCACAGCACCAGCTGCGTGAGGATGTTACGGGATAGAACGAGTTCAAGCATGTGAAGACTTAGAACAGGGCCTGGCACGTGGTAGTCGCTCAGGAAGTGTGAGCTTGTCTTAGGATGCAGAGAGGTAGGATGTGAAGGCTGGAGAGTCCCCCGTGAGCACGGGACACCTGGGCTTCCGGAGGGAGGGGTGTCTGGGGTTCCGTGGGAGGCACGCCCCCATCCGACCTTGTGTCCTGCAGAAGTACCCGGAGCACGCCGTCCACGAGGTCCTGCAGCTCATGCTGCGGCGGGGCGAGGTCCAGCATCGCATGCAGCGTAAGGTCCTCTACCGCCTCAAGTGAGCGGCGCCTCCCGCCGCAGGAATGCCGCTGTCACCCCACCTCCACTTCCTTGAGCCTCCCACGCGCTCTGGACAGAGGGGCCCCAGCTGCCCTGCCTCGCTGCGTCTGGCTGCTGCCTCAGCGTGCAGATCCAGGAAACGTGCTTTTGGAGTTTATTGAAATAATAAAGCCGTGTTGTGTTTGGATGTCTGTGGGCTTCTGCACTGGGTGGCCTGTCACCCCCACCCTGCCCTCATGCGGGGCAAGGACAGGCTTTGGAATCTGACAGACCTGGGTTTCTGACCTGCATCTGCCCCTTGGGCTCCTGGGCAGGGCATTCACCTCTGTGCTCAGGTTCTGCAGCTGCTCGATGGGGAGGGTCCAGCCCGCTTCTCGCCAGCACTGGTGAGAGTTCAGCAAGATCCAGTGTGCGGAGGTGCTTGGGAAAGTCCGTAGCTGTTCCCCAGCAGCCAATGTGTGGGTGACAGCCGTGGGTTTGCATCAGACTGGATTCACCGAAACTTGCCACGCCTCAGTTTCCTAATCTGTAAATGGGGGTGACACAGGGTTGAGTTTAGGAGAAGAGAGCTACTGGTAGTGAGTGTCCAGGAAGGACCAGGCATTGTGGGGAGACTGATGGCATTTGGATTCAGGGAGGTGGATTCTCACTGAGCCTTAGAGCAAAGTAGGTAAGAGAGGGGTGCTGGAATTCAGTAGACTGGATCTCTCCTGGCGGGCCACCTGCAGGCTGTGTGACCTTGGGTGAGGCTCCTGACTTCTCTGGGCCTGAGTTTGGTTTTTTGTTTTTTGGCTAGCCACGCGGCTTGCGGCATATCAGTTCCCTGACCGGGGATTGAACCTGGGCCACAGCAGCGAAAGCCTGGAATCCTAACCACTAGGCCAACAGGGAACTCCCAAGTTTGTTAGTTTTTTTTGATATGCCGTAATTTATTTTGCCATTTCTTTCTTTCTTTTTTTGGTCTAGTTAGCGTCCGCCACCATACATAGTTACACACTTTTTTGTTGTTGTTGTCATGAGATCTTTTAAGATCCATTCTCTTGGCAACTTTCAAATACCCAGTATATATTATTAACTAATAGTTCCCGTGCTGTACATTACATCTCCATGGCACATCTTATACCTGGAAGTTTGTACCTTTTAAACCCCTTCCCTCGTGTGTTGTACCTTCCGGCCCCCTCCCCTTCCCGATTCTGTCAACCGTCACCCTGTTCTCCGCCTCTGAGCTTGGCTTTGTTGCTGTTGTTCTTTTAGATTCCACATTATAAGTGAGACCATGCAGCACTGCTCTTTCTGCGTCTTGCTTAGTGTGCCTAATACAACGCCCTCAAGGTCCATCCATGGCACAAATTGCAGGATTTCCTTTTTTTTTTTTTAAGGCTGAATCATATTCTGTTGTGTACATGCACCACATTTTCTTTATCTTTCCATCTACTGATGGACACTTAGGTTGTTTCTGTACCTTGGCTAGTGTAGATAATGCTGCAGTGAAAATGGGAGTGCAGAAACGTTTTTGAGTTAGTGTGTGTTTTCTTCAGATAAATATCCAAAAGTAGGTTGCTAGATCATACGGTAGTTCTATTTTTAATTCTCTGAGGAACCTCCATACTCTTCCCTAGTGCCTGTACCAGTTTACCTTCATACCAACAGTGCACGAGGGGAAGTTCCCTTTTCTCCACACCCTCACCAACACTTATTTGTTGTCTTTGCTAATAGCCATTCTAACAGGTTTAAGGTGATAACCTCCTTATGGTTCTGATTTCCTTTTTCCTGACGATTAGTGATGTTGAGCATCTTTTCATGGACCTGTTGGCCATCTGTACGTCTTATTGGAAAAATGTCTATTCAGATCTACCCTTTTTTTAAAATATTTATTTATTTAATTTTGGCTGTGTTGGGTCTTCGTTGCTGCGTGCGGGCTTTCTCTAGTTGCTGCGAGCGGGGGCTACTCTTCGGTGCAGGTGCACGGGCTTCTCATTGCGGTGGCTTCTCTTGTTGCGGAGCACGGGCTCTAGGTGCATGGGCTTCAGTTGTTGTGGTGCTCGGGCTCAGTAGTTGTGGCTCGTGGGCTCTAGAGCACAGGGTCAGTAGTTGTGGTACGTGGGCTCAGTAGTTGTGGCACACGGGCTTAGTTGCTCCGCTGCATGTGGGATCTTCCCGGACCAGGGCTCCAACCTGTGTCCTCTGCATTGGCAGGCGGATTCTTAACCACTGAACCACCAGGGAAGCCCAATGCCAGTTTTTTGGTCATTATTTTGCCTAATACTGAAATACTAATATGAGTATATTTTGTTTTTAAAAAGGTAGAATTCACAAAATTAACATATCAGTGAAATAAAATATTTGATATTTAAAATACATTTGGAAATAGAAAACCTCAAGCAAAGCACGAATGTACCAGTATATGTTAAACATCTTATTCTAATAAATTATTAAAGTGTTTAAAAATAACTATCATATAAAAATGAAGACAATCATGAGAAACCCGAAGTAAGGCGATTTGATTTTCCTAAAAACTTGAACAGGAAGACTTGACGCCCCAGTGTGGTCATTGCTGAATCACAGCGTGTTTTTGTGCCACACTTTCCAGCTGCTTCAAGCTCTCTCAGACGGCACCGTTGCGGGAAACGGAGAGATGAGAAGGGCTAAATCAGCTTTCCTCTGACTCACTCGTGTTCAAAGCCCATTTCTGCTTTGATAATTGGAGGAGGACCTTTCACACAGCGCTTTGTTGTCTTGTCTGGATGCCGACCTTCCTGAGAGCATCAGAGCATTTCCGGTGCCTCTTTACCTTTCATCTTGTTTAGCCGGAGACACTTGAGTGTTTGCTGCATTCATTGCAGGACCCATCCTTCTGTTCCTTTGTTTGAGGAGTGTGGGAGCCTTAACCCTGCAGCCGGGTTGGGTTTGCATTTCTTGGGGATGGAGAGGGAACTTTCTCCCAGGAATATGCTCACTGGAGGTCTCAGCCAGTGAGAGTTGGTGCCCAAACCCATGGAGACTGCAAAGCAGTGATTTTCCAGCTCCCATCACCCCACATTTGTAAGCTGGGATGCACTTGTCCCCCCAGCAGTCATGGCTGCTGTTACTGTTACAGATGGGGAAACTGAGGCTCGGAGAGGATGGGTCACAGCGAGTGAGGGCGGGGTCAGGATTCAGACCCGGCTGTGCTCTGAACCTGCCCACCACGCAGCCTCCTGGACCACAGCCTGGCGGAGGTGCCGGTCCAGGGGCAGGACCTCCCGGGCATAGTCACTGTCCCCTGGGGCAGATGGCCCGACTGTGGCAGGCGGAGGGCTGAGGGACCGGATGGGGTGCGACTAGCTTGGCTGTGGCTGGTAGGGGCGGGAGTGGGGCTCATGCTGAGAACTTGGACAGCTACAGGTCGTGGAGCCTCGAACCTTCCAGGCAGAGGGGCTGTGAAGGTGGAATACTTGGGCATTTGGGGAAGCCGACGGAGCCTCCACAGAGACTGGAGGGAGGAGCAGGAAGGCTGTGTGGATGCATCCAGGGTGGGAGCAATGCGGGACTGGGCCCGGGGTCTTGCTGAAGTCTGAGCAGAAGGGTCCTGGCCCAGGTTGGGTCTATCCCAGGCAGCTCCCTCTCCTGAGACCTCGCTGCTCTCAGATCTCTCCCTCCCCTCGCCCAAGGAGAGCTCTCCTGCAGACTCCTCCACTGGGCAAGTCCCGTAATCTCTCACCTCCCTTTTCTCATCTGTAAGAAGGAGGTGACAAGTAGTCTTTCCCTCCTGGGGTGGCTATGAGGACGCATGAGGTGACCGATATCCCATCGGGCCTGTGCCTGGTACAGAGGAGGGGATCCCAGGAAGGGCTGGGCATCTGTGGTTTTCTCTGCCTCTGGCTTCTGCATTCTGTCTCCACCTTTTCCTACCCAGATGGCTGAGCGCCTCTCCTGGCACCCTTGTCCCCCACCCATCCCCGGTTTCTGTGGGTCTTTGAACTTCTGTTTCCACTAAGAGAACCACCCTGTACCCCATCTCCAGTCCAAAATTCAGGAGAAAAAGCACGACTGAGGGGAGAGCTGATGAGGATCTGTGACTTAGGCCCTCTGCCCGTGGTCTGGAGACTTACACCGCTGCAGTTGCCCGTAGTCAGACACGGCTTAATTTATGCCCACGGCGGGAACCCTCAACGTGATCTTCCCCTGTTAGTTCACACGCACTGGATCAGACGTCTTACGGTGCAGATGTGCTCAAGACCCATATTATAAAGGAAAGTGTAGTGAAGATTATGTGAGTTTGGCTTTTTTTGCATTGGAAATAAACACAGTCCCCACTTGAAATGTGTGATTTTGGAGAAGTGCTTGTGAGTAGCAGCCTAACGCATTCTCTACTCTTTAAGAAATAAAACCACAAAAAATATTGGATTTAAAAAAAATACTAGAGACAAGCATTCCATCTGTCAGCTCATGAAAGGAGTTTTTATATTTTGGGATGCCATAACAAATTTATGTATTTAAACATAAAAGTCTGTATGTCAGTTTTGTATTTGACAATAAATGATGTAAATGGAACCTTCATGTCTGGAGGAGCCAAAGTAGACTTTTGTTTTTTTTTTTTTTTGGCTGTGCCGTGCAGCATGTGGGATCTTAGTTCCCCAACCAGGGATTGAACCCACGCCCCCTGCATTGGGATGTGCGGAGTCTTAAATCACTGGACCGCCAGGGAAGTCCTGATGTTTGTTTTAATCATTATGGTCTGGCCAGGGAGTACATTAAAAGGATTTCTAATACAACTTTTGATAGGATATAGATCAAAAGGAACAATTTTTCTCTTACACTGTGAGGCAATAAGGCATAGTGGTTAAGAGCATGGACCTGGAGCCGGGTGGCCTGGGCTCAAATTACAGCTCTGCTGCTTTCTAGCTCGTGACCTTGAGCCACTTAACTGCACTTCTCTGAGCCTTGATTTCCCCACCTGTCAAATGGGGGTGACACTGTCTCTTCAGGAGAGATGTGAGGATTCCATAGGTTAGTGTTTATAAAGCACACTGGACCGTACCTGGTACACAGGAGGTGTTCTGGGTACGTGCTAATATTAAGCTTAGAAAAAGCATCAACATTTCAAAGTGGGTTCCAAGTTCATGGCGCATGTTACTGTCTGTGAATCAAAAAAGAAAGCTGGAGAACGTGGCAGGCCCTGGGGACAGTGGATCGGCCACCTCAGCTGAGCATTTAGAACATTCGAGCACGATGCTGAATAAGCAAGTTATCATTTGGAAACTTTGCAAGAGGCAGTTATGATTCCCACCCCCATGTTCTGAGTCTCGAGAGCTGTTTTAGTGGGAAGTGGAATTGGCTGGGAGCAGTCGACTGGTAACCAGCACCTTCCACCCAAACTCAGCCAAAGGCCAGTTCCGGTGAGCGTGTAACTTGTCCTTTGGGTTTGGGGGGCGGGGGGGGGGGAGTGGAGCGGTTTGCTAGGGCTGCCATAACAGTATAGCACAGACTGGGTGCCGTAAACAGCAGACATTGATTTTCTCACAGTTCTGGAGCTGGAAGTCCAAGATCCAGGGGTTGGAGAGCTTGGTTTCTTCCGAGGCCCCTCTCCGTGGCTTGTGTGTGGCTGCCTTCCTGTCGTTGCCTCACATGGTCCGTCTAGGCCGGAGGGGTTACTGGGAGCAGGCTTCACCTGGGGACCAGGGCCTTCTGGTGCTTTCCTTTACCCTGGCCTGCTCCCTGGCAGTTCATGTGTAGGTTGAGTCTAGTTCCCCAGCACAATGCTTGTTGAATGAATGAACGAATGCAGCGACACACAGTTATTGAGCACCGCTGTGTGCTAAGCACTCCTTGTACATTCTGTGATCTGATCCTCCCTGAGACCCCGTGAATTCGTGGTTTATTACCCTCATATTATAGATGAGGAAACCGAGCACAGAGACGTTAAGTAAGTCTCCCAAGGTCACACAGCTGAAGAGTGGTAGCAGTGGCATCACACTGAGGACTCTCACGTACAGATGAGCTGCCTGATACATGTATCAGACAAAGACAAGTCTGATGTTGTGGTGTCCATAGTGTCGGAAGACCCCTGAGACTTTGCCAGGGTCTCTTCTCAAGCAGTCCCCTGCAGCTCCAGAGAGGACTTTATGTGACTTTCAGCCTTGTTCTGCGGCACAGATGGGGGGGAGGCCTGGGGCTAGGATGGACCTCGGAAGCTGGAAGGGCCGGAGCTGCTGCTCACTGGAAGGCCCAGATGCTCAGCTTGCTCTCCGGGTTAACGCCTTCCTGGGTCAGTTCGGGGAGCGGGGGGGCTGATGCCACCACCGCTGCAGTGGGGAGGCGCTCACAGCCAGACCTCCCCTCCCAGAGAGCCCTGGGGGCAGGGAGGTCCTGCTGGGGCTGGGCCGGGCTGCCAGCGAAATCTTTGCCTGAGGAAGCAGATCAGTAATCAGGGGGTCAGGTGATATCAGGAGGGTGAACCCCAACTCAGGCAGAACCCTGGCAGAGGCAGAGAGAGGGAGGAGGGGTCCACATCTCAAATTGGTCGGAAAGCTTTTTCCTTCTCCGTTGGCACAGACTGCTCCAGCCCAAACCCTGCCCAGATACTGAGGGCTGCCGTGGGGATTAAATGGGTTAAAACATGGGAAACACTTAGAAGCTCCTGGCACAGAGTAAAAGCTTATCAAACGTGGGAATTCCCTGGTGGTCTGGTGGTTAGGACTCTGCACTTCTACTGCAGGGGGCATGGGTTTGATCCCTTGTTGGGGAATTAAGATCCTGCAAGCCGCGGCCAAAAAAAAAAAGCCTCATAGATAGGACTTGCCTGGTGGCGCAGTGGTTAGGAATCTGCCTGCCAGTGCAGGGGACATGGGTTCAAGCTCTGGTCTGGGAAGATCCCAGATGCCGCGGAGCAACTAAGCCTGTGGGCCACAACTACTGAGCCCGCGCTCTGGAGCCCGTGAGCCGCAGCTACTGAAGCCCGAGCGCCTAGAGCCTGTGCTCCCAACAAGAGAAGCCACCGCAATGAGAAGCCCACGCACCGCAACGAAGAGTAGCCCCTGCTCACCACAATGAGAGAAAGCCCGCGCGCCGCCAACAAAGACCCAACGCAGCCAAAAGTAAATAAATAAATAAATTTATTTATTTATTTATTAAAAAGAAACGTTTGTAGACATACAGGAACCGACATGCATTGGCACATGCTAAAAGATTGGCAGTGTTGTGGGATAGTAAGCGCCCTGTCTCTGTAGGCAGTCAAGGACCCGTTGCAGGGCTTGGTCTTCCAGGTCTGGGGGCCTGGAATTCTCCCTGGTGACTAATCAGTACTTTGTGCCTGGGACTCACACCCATTAATTACACGTTACTGTGTTTACGTTCTGTTTCGTGCCGGGTTTGCCATAGGGACTCAGTAAATAGCCGTTGTATGAATGAGCGGCATATCCTCAATTTACGGATGGGGAATCGAGGCTCAGATTTTAAGGAAAAGAATGTCTCAGCCCGTAAGTGGAGGGTCCAGGTTACCAACCTAGGGTGGTCTTATTAGTGCCTTCAAGGGCTTCTTGTCTCTCCCACTGTTTCTCCTCACCCCCTCCCACCCTCTCACTTCGTTCTTCCTTATGGAACCAGCTCAGCCTGTGGGTTTTTTTTTTTTAATATTTATTTATTTGGCTGTGCCAGGGTCTTAGCTGCGGCATGCAGGATCTAGCTCCCTGACCAGGGATCGAACCCAGGCCCCCTGCAATGGGAGCGTGGAGTCTTAACCACTGGACCACCAGGGAAGTCCCTCAGCCTGTGTTTCTTTTTTCTTTTTAAAGCTTTTTAAAATATTTATTTATTTATTTGGTTGCACCGGGTCTTAGTTGTGGCACGTGGGCTCCTTTGTTGCAGCAGGTGGGCTCCTTCAGTTGCAGCTTGCCAGCTCCTTAGTGGAGGCATGCATGTGGGATCTAATTCCCTGACCAGGGATTGAACCTGGGCCCCCTGCTTTGGGAGCGTGGAGTCTTAACCACTGCGCCACGAGGGAAGTCCCTCAGCCTGTGTTTCTGAGCTACTTGACCTGCCTTATTCTGGATCCAGACTTCAGGCTCCACGCCTGATAGCAGTGCTGTCTATCACGATCTCTGAGAATTTGTCCGTTTCTTCTAGGTTGTCCATTTTATGGGCATATAGTTGCTTGTAGTATATCGCCCTCTCTGGATCTCAGTTTCCTTGTCTGTAATGTGGGTGGGGCATTTCTGGTGTTAGCACCAAAAGTCCTACATCCCAGAACTCCCTCCATCCTGGGCAAACCAGGACAGTCGGTCACCCTGCAATGGGGGAAATAAAAAACTACCCCGAAGAGTTGTAATCAGAGTTGAACGGCATGTGTAAAAGCACTCAGCTCGGTACCCGTCACAGGGCCAGTGCTCGATCAACGGGAGGTGCAGGTACTGAGCCTTCCTGAGTGTGAGGTGGAGGCCGAAAGGCCTGAGCCTGGATCCTAATGCCGGCACAACCTGGCTGTGTGCCCTGAGTTTAGGTTATCTCCCTGGGCCTCCGTTTCCCCAGATTTTTATTTTTATTTATTTATTTATTTATTTTTGCGGTACGCGGGCCTCTCGCTGTTGTGGCCTCTCCCGTTGCGGAGCACAGGCTCCGGACGCGCAGGCTCAGCGGCCATGGCTCACGGGCCCAGCCGCTCCGCGGCATGTGGGATCCTCCCGGACCGGGGCACGAGCCCGTGACCCCTGCATCGGCAGGTGGACTCTCAACCACTGCGCCACCAGGGAAGCCCGCTGTTTCCCCAGATTTTAGAAGAGGTTAATAGTCTTGCAGACTGAGTAAGTGTGAGGAGTTTGAAGTGAAACAATGCAGGCAGAGCACTTCGTTCGAGAGTGCGGGCATCGCCTTCGGCTCAGCAGGTGGTGCCTGTGGTTAATAATGTGCTTACTAAGTCATTGACAAGAGCTGCGGGACTTTTGCCAAGTGCTGTATATTGGGCTGGGGCCCCAAAGCAGCCAGTGGGCCTCTTACCTTGTCCCTAGCGTTGGTCCTTTTTTAAAAAATAACCCCAAACAAAGGGAGATTTTTGATAAAAGTGAAGCCTCCTGTTCTCCCAGGGGTGTAAGGAGGACAGTGTCCAGGAGGGGGCGCCAGAGCACCAGCCACAGCAGCAGTGTCTGTTTCCCTCCCTCCCTGCCCACCTGCTGTCACCAGCGGCTTCCCAGGGACCTCCTGTTCCTCCCTGGGAATCAGGAAACGCCCTGGCTGGGACTCAGCCTGGAGAATCCTCTAGGTGTCCCAGACCCTGGGAGGACACCTGACATACTTTATCTAATTTAATCTTAAAATGTTCCAGGGGAAGAAGGTATCCTTGTCTCCAATTCCAGACCAGGAAACGGAGGCACCGTGAGATTAAGTCACAGCAGTGGGTGCAGCCAGGGTTCAAACCCAGGGGCATCTCACCCCCATGTCTTTGCCAGCTGCCTCTGAGAACCCTAGTCTTAGAAGGATCTTACAATATTAGAGGCTTATAAAGCCTAGACCCATAGAAATTTTTATTCAAGTCAAATATATACTTGTTTAATTTTTTTTCCGCTTAGGTAATACCTGGTTGAAAAAACAAAAGGAAGAATCAGTCCCCCTTCTCTGCAGGCTGGCCCCAGCCATCCACTTTCCCTCCCTGGTGGTGACCACTGTTACAGTTTCTTGGGTCTCTTCCCAGATGTTAGAATTCGGTGGATTTCTGGGTGACCTGGTCTCCTGGGCCCCAGCTGCTTTTAGCCCCCTGCCCTCAGGCTCCCACTGGTGTCTCTGTCACAGCCCAGGTGATCTAAAGGGTCTTTCTTGGCTCTTGGAATCCCCCCTGACACCCGGCTTCAAGTCCACCCATCCCTTTAGAAGGGGCAGTGGTACTTAGAAGAGTGTCCCCACCAGTACAAAGGAGGTTGGTCCTGCATTCTCTCTCTGTCCCTCCTCCTCCAGGGGTCCTCATCCCAGAAAGGCCCCCCTGTTCCTGGTGTGGACCCACTTTCTATTTGCCCCCTGTGGAGGGAAGAGCGGAAGTGCCCAGAGTCACATGGTAGGCATTGGGCACCGAGGCTAGACCCCTGTCCCCATGGGGTACCCTGCAAGATGGGGGCTTAGGGTGGTGGGTCCACGCAGGGCAGGCCTTGCCGTGTCTTTTCTCCACCTGGGATCTGGGTTGGAAGGCTGGCCTTACTCAGCTATTATTTCCTCTTTCAGAAGCCCTCCTCCCCGGGGCCAGGTCAGGGACCCCTCTGAGCATCCCTCTCCTCTGTCAGAGCTCTAGTCTCACTGGATTGTGATTTTCTTCTGTTTATCTGTTTCCGCATTAGAAGGTGTGCTCTGGGAGGACAGGGCCCTACCAAATTTCGTGTTTCTTCCCATTGCTTAGCACAGAGCAGACACTCCATAGATGACTCAGTTAACCCAATACTTTCCACCCAGACCCACAGTTCCGCCTGCTTCTGGGCCCACCGAAGATTACACATCCCAGTCCCTTGAGTTTGCTATGTGACATGCTCTGGCCTATGAAATCGGAGCCAAAGTAGCATGTCACTTCCGGGTGGAGACCTTTTAGAGCTAGTGCATGGTTCTTCCTGCTGCCCTCCCCCTGAGCAGTGATGGGAAATTCCAGGTGGGTTTCTCAGCGGGGGCAGCAGGGAACAGAGATCCCTGTTCCCACCCTTCTACTGGATATGTTGCACAAGTGAGAAATAAACCTTTTTTTTTTTTTTTTTTTGTGGTACGCGGGCCTCTCACTGTTGTGGCCTCTCCCGTTGCGGAGCACAGGCTCCGGACGCGCAGGCTCAGCGGCCATGGCTCACGGGCCCAGCCGCTCCGCGGCATGTGGGATCTTCCCGGACCGGGGCACGAACTCGCGTCCCCTGCATCGGCAGGCGGACTCTCAACCACTGCGCCACCAGGGAAGCCCTATGACGGTATTTTTTTAAAAATTACTTTATTGAGGTATAGTTGATTTACAATGGTGTGTTAATTTCTGCTGTACAGCAAAGTGATTCAGTTATACACACACACACACACACACACACACACACACTATTCTTTTTCATATTCTTTTCCATTATCGTTTATTACAGGATATTGAATATAGTTCCCTGTGTTATACAGTAGGACCTTGTTTATTTTTGCCCTTTATACCTCCCTGGTGAGTTTGGATAATCAAAAGAGATGTATGTAACAGGGAATAGATTATTATCACTCACCCTCACACCTTCTCATGCTTTATGCCTGGTGATGTGTCTGATCTCTCGTGGGTTAGTGCCTTCCCATTGAAAGAATATGGCATTCACTCATTCATGCATTTGTGCTGTGGAGATATTAATAGCACCTCCAATATAAGATTGTGATGAAGATTAAATACATTAATGTGTATAAGGTTCCTAGAGTGGTTGGCACGTGGTGAATACTCTATAAATGTTTCCATTGCTATTATCAGTCTTTTCTAGTTCATTCAAGAAAATTTACTGAGCATCCACTGTGTTTCCTGGGACTAGAGAGAACAAAGCTTGTTCCTTCCTACCTTGGGGGAGTAAGGCCCAGAAAAGAATGTTGCTGCCAGTGTAAAGGTGCTGAGCCTGTCAGCAAGCACAGAGCGCTAGGGGATCTTCCAATAGGAAGGGACTCCGTGCAGGCCTGGTGTGTGGGTACTGGGGTGGCCTTGTGCTTTGAGATGGAGCCGCGGGGGCTGGCTGGGGCTGGGGGTGGCCGGCAGCGCTTACAGAAGCCCCCAGCCTGGGAGCCAGAGTGCTGCTCTGCCGGCTCTATTCATGGTCCCAACACGCACCTTGCCCCTCAGCGGCAGCAGGGCTGGGGTGGCTGGAGGAGAGGGAAGGAGGTTGGGAGCAGGCTGGGCTGTGTGAACACACAGATGGTGGGTCAGGAAGGAAGGCCAGGGAACCAGCACTAAGGAGGGAGGCAGAGGGAGAGAGGATGGAGGGGAAGGTGAGGGCTGCTGGGGGCGGGTGTCTTGGGGGCAGGTGGTGGAAGCCTAGGCCAAACCCCTATGTTGCCTCCATCTGATCATGAGCCCCTTTGCATGGAGGGGAGCTCTGACCATTGGGGCCCAAGAGCACCTGGGCAACATCAGATCACCAGCCCTGTGTTACAGCTGGAGAGACTGAGGCCCAGAGAGGATGTGTAACTTCCTCACAGACACACAGCCAGTTAGGGGCTTACCCAGAGTCAGAACCCAGACCTCTTGATTCTTAGGCCAGTGCTCCTCACATGATACCACGCCGCCGTTTGGGACCTCGGGGCCTCCTGTTTTATTGGAAAACCCTAATCTGAGGGGGGGCCACGTTGCTGCCATTGCTGATGTGTGTAACCCTGCACTCCGTCCTGTTCTCCCTCCTCCGTCTTCTCCCCTCAGGGGAAAGGGCACAAGCAAGTGCAGATTCAGTTCAGCTTTTCCACCCTCGGCCCAGGGCTGGTGCAGAGGAGCTGGGAGCAGCCTCCCTTACCCCACCGACCCACCTTCTTCTCAGAGGCAGGCTGGGCCTGGGGGGCAGGGACCTGTGGTGGGGCTTCTCCCTCAAGCTCTGTGGTGGGTGCCCTCTCAGATGGCCTGGGTGAGCCCACCTCCTGGTACGTGCACTCTTGTGTCATCCTTCCCCCTTGAGTGTGGGCTGTTCTAGAGACTTGAGTCTAAAAATGGAATGAGTAAGTCCCTGCATACTAACCTTCCAGTTGCGATCTTTCAAAGATGCGAACATGCGTTTGCATGTCCAATCACGTTTAGTTCACGTGTGTGGCGTCCATTGTCACGTGCGTGCATCCTCTACAAGAGGCTGTGCTTCTGTGTACTGTACAGGACTGTATAGAGTACAGGAGTGCAGTATCTTTACTGCAAGCCCAGGATGTCTGGAAGCAGGTGTAAAAGCAGCAGTGGGGTAGCTGGCGCAGTACATACAGTACTCCCCAGACATCCCTGGATCGTTTTTTCAAGAGGGTAGATAGAATTGAATCCAGCAAGGAACCAGAACCTGTGCCATCCACATCAGGCGTGAGTGGAACTGCAGCTCGCCCTCTGTCTCCTATTGCTGACAGTCCTTCAGCTCTACCATCTCCCACCTCCCCTCCCTCCAACAGTCAGTCACTCTTCTTGCCTGTTCACTCGGTGCCAGCCCCTGCATGCCAGCTGTTATAATGTACTACTGTACTTTTCAAGGGACTGTACTGTAAGATTCAAAATGTTTTCTTTATTTTTTCTTTGTTTTCTCTGTATTATTTGTGTGAAAATTATTATAAACCTATTATAGTACAGGACTATATAGCCGATTGTGTTAGTTGTGTACCTAGGCTAACTTTGTGGGACTTATAAACGTGCTGTCGGAATGGAACTTGTTTGTATGTAGGGGACTTACAGTATGGATATGACTTCTGAGATTTTGTTACTAAAGACGGTGGCTTGTGTCGGGAGTGCCCCCCCTTTCTCTCTCGCTTGCTGGCGGCCAGCTGCCATGTCATGAGCTGCCTGGTAGTGCCAACAGCCAGCCAGCACCTGAGGCCGACCAACAGCTGTGGGAGTGAGCTTGCAAGTGAGCCCTCCCCAGGTGAGCCTTCAGATGATACCACAGCCCTGGCTGACACCCTGACTGCAGCCTCAATGGGAGACTCTGAGCCAGAGACCCCAGTTGAGCTCTGCCCAGATTTCTGATCCTAGAAACTATAATAAATGTATGTTGTTTTGCTCTACTACGTTTTGGGGAAATTTGATGTACGGTCATGGACAACTTAATACAACCCATCACCACCACCTCCTGGAGCCACCCCCACCCCCCCGGTCCTCCTCACTCCCTCCCACTCCCCTGAGACCTAAGGGAGAGTTCACAGTCTCAAGTTCTAGTCCTCCACATTTTATTGCCTTTGACCTGACCTTGGGGAAGTCATTTCACCCTCTCTGGGTTTATTTTCCTCTTGGTTAAAGCCACTTACTGACTAGTAATAACTTCCCCAGGTGCTCAGGTCTGTGCAGTGGACAGGGCCTTTCCCACCTACTCTCTCACCTTGACCTTCACAACTGCTTGGAGATGTATTTGGGACAGGTCTCCACATCCCCAAATGACAGAAGAACAGACTGAGCCCCATGGTGAGAGATGGTTTGCTGGAGGACACACAGTGAGGAAACAGCAGGACCCAGGCGAGGTCCCTAACTCCAGCTCAGGGCCGTGTGGGAAGTGGTGACGGCATTTCCTCGGGTGATAGTGACGATGGTGAGAGTCAGTCTTTGCCTGTGACATGTGTCACACTGGCCACACCCTCCACGTAGCATGCCTTCTGTGCTGCAGAAGCTGCAAAACTCCACGACTACATTTTCCAGGCTCTCCTGCAGGTGGCAATCCAGCTGTAACATAAATCCTGCCATAAAGAACACTTGCACGGACTAGAATTTGGAACTGAGTTTTGTGTGGAAAGAGAGCACGGAGCACCCGTTTCCCTGCATGGATCGAAGTCGAGCAGGCATGGTTCTGGAGCTGGCAGCCAAGTGGTGACTTCCACAGCTTCCTGATGGAAGCAGGGGCTGCAGCCCCATTGGTGGCCCAGTTCTGCAGTGTGTTTTGGGCAGTTGTTCCTGGATGCTCGGCCACTTAATATGCTTTAAAACAAAATCTCTTTTTGATTAGACTAGCTAGAATAAAATCTGTTGTCACTGAAGCCTGGGAAATAGTCACATCTTCTCCAGTGTATGGGACAAGGTCACTGGAAGTCCCAGCTCAGCAACCTCCCCCACCTTCTGGGAAAGCAAGAGCTTCCTTTTCCTGGTAGCCACATATCAGTCCCAGGGGAGCTCTCTGATTGGCTCTGCTGGGCCAGTCCTTCTCTCTTGGACCAATCATAGTTGTCAGAGAGATGGGGTCAACGACTGATTGGTTAGACCTGGCTCATTTCCTGCCATTGTGGCCAGAGGACAGGGCTGGTCCCCAGAAGAAGGGGATGAGAAAGCTTGGGCACTCATAAAGTGTTAACAAGTCTGTTTAGCACTACCTGCCAAAGGGAAGCACTATTAGTGAATCCCACGAGGGCCATTGCTGTAAGTAAGCCCAGAGGGCAGGAGATTATTACAGGAGTCCCAGAGTCCCTGCTCATGGGTGATCATGCCTGCTCCCCC